>NW_027142617.1:48683-305587 GCF_026170545.1 Melanerpes formicivorus | reverse complement strand
CAATAACCCAGTTCATTATTTACAAAAAGGAAAATCTCAATTTCTTCTTAATCAAGTTTCCCAGACACACATTCCATTTACTATAAATAAGACCAACAACTTGGATGAACAGTGTCCAGGCTCAGGGCTGTGATTATCAATATGCCAATCCATTTTAACTCTCAGAAGCTGTTAGATCTAAATGTTATGATCCAGCTGTATTCTCATACATCTTGATAGACACAGAGAACATTGGCAGTTATTCTGCATGTGGGTGATCAGCAAGAAGAGATTTATAGCCATGTCCTTAATAATATCAGCTTCTTAATCCCTTTGGTGGATGGAGAAATATGTCTGCGTAATATTTGGAGAGACCCATGTTGAGTTATTCAAGGTCAGGCTGGAGCATGTATCAGGGAAGTGATGTATCTCTTATCTTTAACTTCTCAACTTATTTATAGTATATTTCCTCCTTTTGTATCTTCACTGTGAAGACAAAAAAAGTAGTGATAAAGAACTGTCAGGTGCCTAGGTTTAGCCATTCTGTCATTTAGGGCTGCTCTCAAGGTCCTGTGTCTAAATGAGCTCTGAAGTGAATTTGACCACCTTTCTTTAGTATGTATGAAAGTGTGGTTTTTACAGAAAAAGGAATGGAAAAAAATTACCTTTAGCTATATATTACATATTACTACCTATTAATACATTAAACTGTAGTGGAGTATGTATAAGCATGAAAGTATACAAACATGTATAAAACATATGCTGCTATTTATTTTCTATGTGCTATTCATCTCCACCATTCAAACAGTTCAACCATTTTATAGTATCATATCATAGTATCATAGTATCACAGTATCATTCAGGATTGGAAGGGACCACAAGGATCATCTAGTTCCAACGCCCCTGCCATGGCCAGGGACACCCCACATTAGATCAGGCTGCCCAGAGCCTCATCCAGCCTGGGCTTAAACACCTCCAGGGACGGGGCCTCAACCACCTCCCTCCCTGGGGGTGTGATTATATGCCTATAAATACAGCAAAAAAGATAGAATATTTTCTATAAATCTGTGATTGTTGCCTTAAAATATGAATAAATCAACCCAGATTAAAATAATTGCCTGAAAACAGATGAGTTTATTGTAAGTTTTGTGTGTCGCTTGAGGTTATGACACTGTGGCATACCAGAAGATCACTGAACTCTGCGGCTGCCTCACACATCTGCTGTGTGAATCCTCTATTTGGTTCAGGAAAAAAGAACAACCACAAATGATCAAACAAACAAACATACCACCAAACAACAATTTTTTTTTTTGGTTGCTGATTTCACCATTCATCTTTTTCTGCTTTCTGTATTTGAATGGCTCTTCGTTTCTGGATTTACATGGATTGGCCTGAATAGCACAACAGATTGCTCTTGCAGGATAAAGGCATTCTCAGAATTACTTTTTTTTTTTCCTTGCTGTTCTAACAAGATTTCTGAACTTACTAGATCTCCTTTCCTGCTTTCCATTAATGTTGTGCATGATAATCTTTGGAACAAGAAACTAGTGCAATATGCCAAGGAGTTAAAATGTGTGTGGCTGTACCATGATTAGCATAGAACGATCACAGTTGGCAGTAGCAGTGGGGCAGTTGGAATGCCATCTTGTCTCCCCCTCGTACTTTTATGGCATTACCATTAATCTCCAGACCCTTGTGTGTAGTGGCAGGGAGAAGAAGATCACTCTTCATACCTCCCTGAGGGGCTGTCACCAGTTTGAAGACTGGCTTTCTGTATGCTTCTGGAAAGCATGGCTGGAACTAAGCTGTATGATCAGCTTTTTTCTTGTAACACCTGATCTGATTCAACAGCCATTTTTGTAGGTGTTTACTCTACTTGCTTATCCCAATTCTGGGTCTGGATAACTCAAAACCACCAGTAGCTTTTGACCACTAAATGTAGCTGTGCCTACGCAATATATGTTGTCAGATGGACATTGTGGAAAAGGCCCTGAGGATGCTGGTTGATAACTGGCTGAATACTAGTCATCAGTGTGCCCAACTGGCCAGGAAGGCCAACATCATCTTGGCTTCTATCAGGGACAGTGAGGCCAGCAGGGACTAGGGAAGAGATTGTCTCGCTGTACTTGGCACTGGTGAGGCTGCTCAGAGAGATTATGGAGTCTCCTGGTACATTCCTGTGCAACCTGCCCTAGGTCATTCTGCTTTGGCAAGAGGGGTCAGACTCAGTGATCTCTAGAGATTCCTTCCCAACCCCAGCATTCTGTGATTCTGTGATTTTAGTCAGGTGGCTTGTTCTGTGAATGAGTGGAAGGGACGGGTGAAGGACTTACCCTGACTGCAAGGCACCTAAAGAGGGGCTGTGCATTTATTAGTGGGTATCAGCTTCCTCCCATCATAAAGCTCACAGGTGGTCAGAGCTGCACAAGAGACATATGAAAAAGATTAAAAAAAAGAAAAGAAAAGGCAGAGTTTTCAGTCCAAAGTAAGAAGAGAAGATTAGACACAGATTTTTTTTAATTATTATTAATTTTTTTCATGAGTCCAGGAGCTAGATCTGACTTCAGGTGTCACCTGTTTTCTGATTGAAGCTAATATACCTTAAAAAGCATGAATCAAAGGAGTATTTCAATTTAAACTGTCTTGTTCTAGTGTCTCACTGACCTGAAAGATGAAGAAATGTAAATGGTATTCAAACCTCTTAATTGCTGCCAATAGCAATTCTTGTGTTACTCTGCAAGGGAAACAGTAGAGGCATATCTTTTAAAGAACAACCCCCCAGGTAAAAAAGCAGTAAGTGGCTCATTAGCAGCACTGCTCTACAAGTGTGCCACAGACCCCACAGACTTCAAGCCAAGTGTTAAAATAGGTTACATTGAGTAGATGACTAAATTGTTCCAATGACAGTCCTCTCTGATGAAAGCTGCCTAGAGCTACCAGTTCTCAGGTTTTCCTGCAGTACCCATCTGTCTTTTTACCACTCAATATAGTTCGCTTCTCTCTCAATTCAGTATCTTCAAGGTATGTGAAAGTTGGGAATTAGAAATCATAAAATAATAGCTTTTGCAGTAGCCACTTGCAGTCAGGAGACTGTTAAAGTGATTGGGTGTTTATTTTAGTGAGCATCACAGAGCACTAAAACAAATAAAAACCACATTAGTTGTGAGTTACTGAAGGAGACATTTTGAACCATTGAAGCTGGGTGAATCAAGCCCAGGAAATGTAAAATATCTTTGTGTGTGTTTGTAGATGTATATATATTACTGTTTTAGATGTACTTGAAGCCAGACTGCAGGCATTTCCCTTTCATCTTCTGTATACTTAATAACTTTGTGAAATGCATTGAATGCTGTGATAGAGAGATGCCATAAAAGAAAAGTGCCTGGCCAATTCCTGCTTGCTTTGCTCATGCAGGTGCCTGCATCAGTAAATCAAACAATGTTTTCTTTCCTGTAGTTGATGAACTGATTTCTTATCTGTTTTCAGCAACCAAATGAGAACACTTCCTTCTCAAAAAATATCTAAATAAAAAATCCATAAAAGTGCACTTGCTGAGAGAAGCTACTTTCTTCTTTTAACAGCTGCAACAAACAGGACAAATGGGTGGTGTAGGACAGAAAGTCAACTTGCCAGTCTGGAGCAGCTTTCACTGACACCAGGTCATTTCTGACACTGACTTTCAGAGTAATTCAAGTTTGAGTTTGTGCCAGTTAAAACAAAAAGTATAAAGGTGTTCCATAAGTGTATATAGTAAAGAGATCATTAAGTAAAATCAAATGTAACCAGGTAAAATTCAAGAGAAGAAAGGAAAAGAAAAGAAAGGAAAAGAAAAGAAAGGAAAAGAAAAGAAAGGAAAAGGGAAGGGAAGGGAAGGGAAGGGAAGGGAAGGGAAGGGAAGGGAAGGGAAGGGAAGGGAAGGGAAGGGAAGGGAAGGGAAGGGGAAGGGAAGGGAAGGGAAGGGAAGGGAAGGGAAGGGAAGGGAAGGGAAGGAAAGGAAAGGAAAGGAAAGGAAAGGAAAGGAAAGGAAAGGAAAGGAAAGGAAAGGAAAGGAAAGGAAAGGAAAGGAAAGAAAGGAAAGGAAAGGAAAGGAAAGGAAAGGAAAGGAAAGGAAAGGAAAGGAAGGAAAGGAAAGGAAAGGAAAGGAAAGGAAAGGAAAGGAAAGGAAAGGAAAGGAAAGGAAAGGAAAGGAAAGGAAAGGAAAGGAAAGGAAAGGAAAGGAAAGGAAAGGAAAGGAAAGGAAAGGAAAGGAAAGGAAAGGAAAGGAAAGGAAAGGAAAGGAAAGGAAAGGAAAGGAAAGATAAATGCTGTTTCTCCCAGCAGAAAGGAATGAAAAAACAGTTCATGCTTGATTCTAGTCACATATTGTAGCATTCATTTACTAAGATGAAGAATGTATCACAAAAAACTAATTAGAAGACAGTTTATTTGTCTTGCTAATTCTGTGCTTTACTGCAGTCTTTCACAAGGAAGAACATTCACTGAAGTAGTACAGTGTAAAATAAGCAGTAGTTAAAGGAAGGCACCTATGCAGTCATTACTGCTTAAAATGTCTTACTACCCATTCCCAAAACATATGCTTATCACAATCTTTCTGGAAGGGCACTGCAAACTAAATATGTCATGGTCTCCATCTACCCCAGTTCCCTCAGCACAGCTGGGGAATGCTCCAGGGCACAGGGACTCTATCTACTCTGCCACTGAATGACAGCTCAATCCTGGCATGAGCTATGACTTAAAGTAAATATTGCTCTCTTCTTGGCTTCCTTCTGCTGTTTGCACAAAGGACCAAAACAATAAGAGAATTTATGGGCATGCTTATGAGCTTTTCACACAAACTGACCTTAATTGCAGAGACCAGCTCAGTGTTTTGAGCAGGTCCAGAGGAGGGCTACAAAAATGAGCCTGAAATACCTTTCCTATAAAGAAAAGCTGAGAGCTGAGGTTTTCAGCCTGAAGAAGGCAAGACCACAGCGAGACTTTACCGCATTCTTTCATCACTTACAGGGAGCCTATAAGAGAGATGGGAACAATCTTTTTAGCAGGGCCCATTGTGACAGGGCAAGGGGTGACAGTTTCCATCATCAGTAAATTTGCCGACGACACCAAGCTGGGGGCAAGAGTTGATCTGCTGGAGGGTAGAGAGGCTCTGCAGAGAGACCTCGACAGGCTGGACAGATGGGCAGAGTCCAACGGCATGAGATTTAACACATCCAAATGCCGGGTTCTGCACATTGGCCACAACAACCCCATGCAGAGCTACAGGATGGGGTCAGAGTGGCTGGAGAGCAGCCAGGCAGAGAGGGACCTGGGGGTGCTGGTTGATGGTAGGATGAACATGAACCTGCAGTGTGCCCAGGCAGCCAAGAGGGCCAATGGCATCCTGGCCTGCATCAGGAACAGTGTGGCCAGCAGGAGCAGGGAGGTCATTCTGCCCCTGTACACTGCACTGGTTAGGCCGCACCTCGAGTCCTGTGTCCAGTTCTGGGCCCCTCAGTTTAGGAAGGATGTTGACTTGCTGGAACGAGTCCAGAGAAGAGCAACAAAGTTGGTGAGGGGTTTGGAACACAAGCCCTATGAGGAGAGGCTGAGGGAGCTGGGGTTGCTCAGCCTGGAGAAGAGGAGACTCAGGGGTGACCATATCACTCTCTACAACTACCTGAAGGGAGGTTGTAGACAGGCGGATGATGGTCTCTTCTCCCAGGCAGCCAGTACCAGAACAAGAGGACACAGTCTCAGGCTGTGCCAGGGGAGGTTCAGGTTGGATGTTAGGAAGAAGTTCTATACAGAAAGAGTGATTGCCCATTGGAATGGGTTGCCCGGGGAGGTGGTGGAGTCGCCGTCATTGAGGGTGTTCAGAAGGAGACTTGATGGGATGCTTGGTGCCATGGGTTAGCTGTTTGGGTGGGTTGGATTGGTTGATGGGTTGGACACGATGATCTTGAAGGTCTCTTCCAACCTTGTTTGGTTTATTCTAATAAAGGTTTATTCTAATAATTCTAATAAAGTGAGAGAGGGGTGATTCAGACTAGATGGAAGAAACTTCTTTACTATGAAGGGCGGTGGAACACTGGAATACAGGGAGGTAGGTGAAGCTCCATCTCTGGAAACATTCAAGGTGAGGCTCGATAGGGCTCTGGGCAGCCTGATCTAGTTGAGGATGCCCCGGGTTACTGCACAGGGGGTTCGGCTAAATGACCTTTGGAGGTCCCTTTGAACTCAAAAAGCATTTTCTGATTCTATGAGAATACATTTTTGGTACTGCTAGCATGCATTGCCAGCTCATGTCCAAGCACCTCATCAACCAACACCCCCAAGTCCTTTTAATTTGATTAGATGGTACTTAATACAATGTCATTTGTATGTGTACATCTTTTTTATTTCATATTGGCAACTTATCTTGGCAGTGCCTTGTCAAGAAGTATACTAAGTGATAAATAGATATTTACAATATTTTTATCCTGTGCATGTTAAATAGGTTAAATTTCTGCAGGGGTGCAATTCACTCATCACCCAGCCTGTATTTGTTCATGGGATTGCCCTGAATCATAGAATTGTCAGGGTTGGAAGGGACCTCAAAGATCATTTATTTCCAATCCCCCTGCCATGGGCAGGGACACCTCATGCTAGATCAGGTTGCTCCAGCCTGGCTTTAAAAACTTTAAAAACTTGTTCCAGTGCCTCACCACCTTCACGGTGAAGAACTTTCTAATATCCAATCTGAATCTACCCACTTCTAGTTTTGCTGCATTCCCCCCTGTCCTATCACTACTTGACATCCTAAAAAGTCCTTCACCAGCTTTCTTGTAGCCCCCCTTCAGATACTGGAAGGCCACAATAAGGTCTCCTTGGAGCCTTCTCTTCTGCAGACTGAATAGCCTCAACTCTCTCAGTCTGTCTCCCTAGGAAAGCTGCTCCAACTCTCTGATCATCCTTGTGGCCCTTCTTTGGACACGTTCCAGCACCTCCACATCCTTGTAATAGGGGCTCTGGAACTGAATGCAGTACTCCAGATGGGGTCTCACTAGAGTGAAGTAGAGAGCTGCCGTCTAGCCAACTCCTTATCCAACGAGTGTTCCATCCATCAAGAAGAGTGATTAATAAATAGTTTCTCACTAAGACATGAAGTAATTTCCTCTTTAATATCACACAAATATGATATTTTGAAAAAATGATGTTTCAGAGTCAGAATCTTAGCTGTACAAAACCACTATATGATTCTGAAACAATTCTTTAAAAACAAAGCAGATTCATGAATTACACATGGCCTGAAATTGGATCTTGAAAATGTGAATTTCTGTACATCTTTATTTGGTATAATATGACTGGATGATACTTAAGACAATGTCATTTGTATGCATACAGCTTTTTTATTTCATATTGGCATCTCATCTGTTCAGTGCCTTGCCAAGAAGTATACTAACTGGCAAACAGATATTTACAATATTTTTTGTCCTGTGCATGGTAAATTGGTCGTAATTAAGCAGGATTAGAGTGGTATTGCTGCTTCCATGTGAAATAAAATAAAACTCTTACCATCAAGGACCAATTTACATTCTTATTATTCACCATGTGTGAATGTAAAATAGCTTTGGCATGATAGATGCAGACCCTTTGTCAGCAATCCAGGGTCTACAATGCATTTGGAACTGGTTTCTTTGCTGAAATTGATAACAAATATCTGATCCTAAGAAAACATTCTCTTTTGGTTTTTTGACATGCTATGCTAGTTCACACTGAATTATATTGCATTAGATCATGAGCCAGGCAGTGGGAGAAGCGAGAAGGAGGAGAAGGGGATGGGGGGAGGGGACTAAAGAGGGGAATGAATGTGTGACATAATCAGAAGAGTGCTTTAAAATGGTTGTAAGTACAGAGGACACAGCAGTATATCAGAAGCCCCTGTTAAGTGCTGTAACTTGGGTTCAAAAGGGCAGATACTGACCTTTTCTGCCTTCATCACATATTTGTAGATCTCAGAAACACATTATTATATAGGGAGGCTGTGACAAGATACAGATGCAAATGAGCAGCAGCTGCATGGCTGGCAGATTCTAAAATCTCAGTCATAGAGAAGTTCTCAGTACATGAAGCATCATTATAAAACAAAGAACCAAATGCAAAATCCCTGACAGCCTCATCTCCCAGCAACATGTCTTAGACTAGGCAGTTAATACTTAATAAAGAATGATAATAAAATGCTACTCACCACTTAATAATTTAGCAGTGGTTTATTATGCTGTTACATGATATGACACTTCTGTAATTTATTTTTCTTTAAAGTTATGTAATGAAACACTACATTGTAAATCTAAGCTGTTTTCCTCCTGCAGAAGGGAAGAAAAAAGACGTTGGGCTACAAAGTGCCTAAATAGGTCTCTAACAGGTCTAAACAGGAGCAATATGCGCTTGTGGTCAAGAAGGCCAATACCATTCTGGGGTGTATTAGAAGGACTATGGTTAGTAGGCCAAGAGAGGTTCTCCCCCCTGTCTGCTCTGTCCAGGTGAGGCTGCATCTGGAATACTGTGTCCAGTTCTGGGCCCCTCAGTTTAAGAAGGACCTCGGGAAACTGTTTGAAAGAGTCTAGAGCAGAGCCACAGAAATGATTAAGGGAGTGGAAGATGTACCTTATGAGGAGAGACTGAGGGAGCTGGGGCTCTTTAGTTTGGAGAGGAGACTGAGGGGTGACCTCAGAGCCAGGCTCTTCTTGGTGATGCCCAATAACAGGACAAGGGGCAGTGGGTGGAAATTGAGGCATAGGAAGTTCCATGGAAACATTTTATCACTGTGGGGGTGACAGAACACTGGAACAGGCTGCCCAGGAGGGTTGTGGAATCTCAGTCTCTGGAGATATACAAGACCTGCCTGAATATGTTCCTGTATGATCTGCCCTAGGTGATCCTGCTCTGGCAGGAGGATATGACTGGATGATCTTTTGAGGTCCCTTCCAGCCCTTAACGTTCTGTGATTCTGTGATTTTGTAATTCTGTGAAGAAAGACTAGTAGAAATAGTCGTGGAAACTGGATAAATACCCATATGCTTACAGAAATCTCAATTTCCTTGTGTTCTAATGATTAATAAAAATTCTTTCAAATGCTAGTGCAGATGCTTATTTCAGATTCAGAGTACGATAAGCAACAATAAGTATGTGAGGGAAAGCGGCACTTCCAGTGTTGGGGTCTGATAAGGTTGTAACAATCTCCCTTTGTCTGGACTATTCTGATTGCATCCTATTTGCTTTTGATTTTTACTGACAAGCTTGACTTCCAAATTATGGTAATGTTATCATGTTCATTCTCTAACTGGTTGTATTTACATTTCCTTATCTCAGGATGAGTTTAGAGACATTCAACTGAAAACAAGTTTTCCTTGTTAAGGTTTTTCATCATCCCATTTCCAAGACAGTAAATTATTGGCCACTTGTTGTTCTTGTGCCCTTATTTTCATCTAGACTTCTTCATAATAATATTTAAGAAAAGTTAGATAGAAGCACAAATCCTAAGTCTTAACTGCTATTGTGTGTGAGGTAAAAGAGTAACAGGTTCAAAACTTAAGTCCCACAGCTCAATTCAAGATAATTTTCTGCATTTTGTCTGTTGGAAGTCTGAGATAAGTTGTAAAAAGCACTGGGAAGTGCTATGCACCTGGTCTGGAACACTGAGGAACGGCAAAAATAGAGGTGTCTGTGGATCCAAGTCTGACTCTGTTTCTGTAGCTTAAAGCTCGGATTTCTGAATGTCATAAAAATGGGAAATTTCTATGCACTTCAAAAACCACACTGATCTACAGTAATACCTTTCTGTAATAGGAAGAAAACATCCTTCTTCTGCATTGAAGAATGCCTTAAAAGATAAAAAACATTTCTCTACCCACATAAAATTCTGCTTTTGGCTCAAATTCCAGTGAAGTTCTGTGAGACAAATCTCATACCACAGAAATAACTCTGTGGTTTCTCATAGCATCATAGAATTGCTTTGGTTGGAAAAGACCTTTGAGATCATCTAGTCCAAAGATTTTGGGGACAAAATATTATGAACCTCTCTGTGTTAAGGAAGCTCATTAATTAGTGTGCAAATTTGGTTATGGAGATATCTTTAAACTGGCCTAAGTAACTGAGGAACCTCAGTCCTACTTTTAAATAATACTCAACTACAGATGTTTGAAGACACAAAAGCACTTCTAAAATGCAAATGTTAAACCACACAGAATCACAGAATAGTAGGGCTCTCTGGAGATCATCTAATCCAACCATCCTGCTAAAGCAGGGTCACCCAGGGCAGGTTGTCCAGGTTTGCAGCTTGGTGGGTTTTGAATTTCTCCAAAGAAGGAGACTCCATAATCTCTCTGGGCAGCCTGCTCCAGTGCTCCAGCACTCTCATGTGCAGATGGAACTTTCTGTGTTCCAGTTTGTGTCCATTCTCCCTTGCCCTGTTGCTGGGCACCACTGAAAAGAATCTGGTCCCCTCCTCTTGACCCCCACCCATTAGATATTGATAAGCACTGAGAAGATCCCCTTTCAGTCTGTTCTTCAGGCTAAAGACCCCCAAGTCTCTCACCTTACAATAGAATAGAATAGAATAAACCAAGTTGGAAGAGATCTTCGAGATCATCGCATCCAACCTATCATCCAACCCACCTAATCCACTAAACCATGCAACCAAGCACCCTATCAAGTCTCTTCCTAAACACCTCCGATGATGGTGACTCCACCACCTCCAGGAGAAGCCCACTCCAACGGGCGATCACTTTGTGTAGAATTTCTTCCTAACCTCCAGCCTAAACCTCTCCTGGTGCAGCTTGAACTGTGTCCTCTTGTTCTGGCACCGGTTGCCTGGGAGAAGAGACCAGCCCCCAAGAGAGAGATGGTCCAGTCCTCTCAGCATCTTTGTAGCTGCTGCTGAACTCCCTCCAGTGGTTTCCTGTCTCTCTTGAAACAGGGAGCCCAGAACCAGACACAATATTCCATATGTGGCCTCAATGGGGCAGAGTGGGAGTACAACCACCCTTGATGTGCTGGCCATGCCCTTCTTAATACACCTCAGGATGTCATTGGCCTTCTTGGCCACAGTCAGTGGCTCTGGAGAAGTAAATGATGGAAAACTTAGCTATGGGAAAATGAGAAAGTGTCTGAAGTTTAGCAGTAAAAAAGGTCCACTTACCAACAAGAGGCAGGGCAGAAAAGAATTTTCTTCTACCTAACATACATTTTAAGTGGTGGCAGCAGGATACCTTCAGCACCTGACATTGAGATCCCAGAAAGAAAAGAGTGATGGGGAGCATAGAGTGGGTTAAAATATGAACTTGAAACATGGAAACTTATTTTTCATTTTAATGAGCATGGAGTGGGTTAAAAAATAAACTTGCAACATAGAGACATATTTTTCATTTTCATTTGGACAATCCAACCTTGCTTTATTTTAGTGCTGACATTTTTCACAACATGAATATTCTGCCTTTCAGTCAGCTACACCAATCCTTTCAGAGACTTTCCAGAATACCCTCAAAATGCAAATGATGTCATAAAACCCATTTTGCTTGAGTATGCAAATCTGACATGCATCAAATAATCATAAGGCCGAAACATATTTTCACTGAAATGAGAAAATCTGTCAGCAATATAAGCAAAGCAAAAACCTGATTTAGGTCTACTTGGCTCTAACTGTGTAAAACCAATCTCTAGGCTGTGCTGGGTTTATTTGGACTCCTGGTTTCCACTCATGAGCTATTTACTTGTTCTATCCAATGTTATGCTTTTATTCTCCTACCCTTCTGCTGTCACTGGTTTCCTCCTGTGCTGTGGATTGTATCAGACATTTTTTGCCACAGTGGTCTTGCTTCATTAAATCTTTCTGAAGCTCCTCCATCTTCTTAACTCACCATTAATTATCTTGTATCTACAAGCATTGATGGTCTAATTTTCTACAAAATCCCCACCCCCCCATTCCCCCAAGCCTCCTATAACTAATATTATTATTCCTATTTCTTCTGAAAACAAGTAATATGCAGAGGTGCAGCAATGGACACGTTGTACTGAAGTGAAAAGCAGCCTTTAAAGCCTGTGATTTTGCATACAACATAAATGCATCTAGAAAAGAACATCTGGAGACTGTTATCTCTGTACCATTATTAATTAGTGTGAATGCTACAATCACATTGTCTCCTTGAGCTGTCATCTGGCATTATCTACTTTGTGTCTTATAACTATCTCAAGAATAGCCACAGCCTTTGTTTCTAGGGTCCATTTTTAACACCAGTTTGCTATTTAAGGCCCAAACTAATGCATAGTCAGCTGTTCCTTCTCCAAGATAACTTTAAATTATAAGCCATTTTGATTTGAGACCAATTTTTCCTCTGTTTCTATGCAGCACTCATCAGTGTGGTTCTTTGGCATATGACATACAGAGCAGTAAATGAAGGAATAACAAACGTGTCTGGAATCTAGGATTTATGATTTGAAATTAAAGTGTAGAAAGGTCTCTATCTTTGCCTTTTGGTGAGCAGAGTTCAATATTATATATGTTTATGGCACGTATGTCTATGACATATATAGTATATATACACTATTAGAATAAACTTTATTAGAATAAACCAAACCAGGTTGGAAGAGACCTTCAAGATCATCGTGTCCAACCCATCAACCAATCCAACCCACCCAAACAGCTAACCCATGGCACCAAGCACCCCATCAAGTCTCCTTCTGAACACCTTCAATGACGGCGACTCCACCACCTCCCCGGGCAACCCATTCCATAGCGCAATCACTCTTTCTGTATAGAACTTCTTCCTAACATCCAACCTGAACCTCCCCTGGCGCAGCCTGAGACTGTGTCCTCTTGTTCTGGTACTGGGTGCCTGGGAGAAGAGACCATCATCAGCCTGTCTACAACCTCCCTTCAGGTAGTTGTAGAGAGTGATAAGGTCACCCCTGAGTCTCCTCTTCTCCAGGCTGAGCAGCCCCAGCTCCCTCAGCCTCTCCTCATAGGGCTTGTGTTCCAAACCCCTCACCAACTTTGTTGCTCTTCTCTGGACTCGTTCCAGCAAGTCAACCTCCTTCCTAAACTGAGGGGCCCAGAACTGGACACAGGACTCGAGGCGTGGCCTAACCAGTGCAGTGTACAGGGGCAGAATGACCTCCCTGCTCCTGCTGGCCACACTGTTCTTAATGCAGGCCAGGATGCCATTGGCCCTCTTGGCTGCCTGGGCACACTTCAGGCTCATGTTCAGCCTGCCATCAACCAGCACCCCCAGGTCCCTCTCTGCCTGGCTGCTCTCTAGCCACTCTGACCCCAGCCTGTAGCTATGACTATGTTACTGTTTGGACTTGAGCGTGGCTCTGGGCAACCTGATTAAGTGTAAGGAGTCCCTGCTCATGGCAGGAGGGTTGGAACTAGATCCTTGAGGTCCCTTCCAAACTTAACAATTTTATGATTCTTAAATGTCTTTTTAACTTAAAAAAACTCTGTGACATAAAGGGTTTGGATGTTCAAATTTCATACCAGAAAAGCTCAGTGTAGAATTTTTTTGAGTTGCTGGAACTATTTAGATTCCATTTTGGTGAAGGAAGGGAAAAGGCCTACTGTCATGCCTCTCTGGACATGATAGACAGCTCCACTACAAGAGCTAGCCTAGGTCCTGTAGGCCATTGATGCTTCCCGCTGAAGCATGACCAAATTCATAGATAAGTGAGGGACACTGCAGGATTTTCAAGGTGAATGCAGATCTGTGGTTAGAGAGAATGCTCAGAAGATGTCTGAAAGCAGGGGTCCAGGAGCTAAATTGAGGCAGCCACCAGGCAGGTGGCTGAGTCACCAACCCTGTATGTGTTTAAAGGTCATTTGGATGTGTTCATTTGGGATGTGGTTTAGGGTGAACCTTGCAGAGTAGGGTTATCAGTTGGACTCGAGGGTCTTTTCCAACCTGAATTTTTCTGTGATTCTGTGATTCAGGGTAGGTGTAGTGAGAGCATTTTCGGAGGTTTGGGGAGCACCCTGCCAAGGCCATCCCGAGCTGGGGGATGCCTCTGCTGCTGGCCTGCTGGCATCAAACGCTGACAGGACACTTAATGATGAGCTTGAGGACTTGGAAGGGACAGTAACCCCAAAGCTATGCCCAAGTGAAAACTTTGTGAAGTACTAAAGAAACCCCACAAAAGTTCCTCAGGGATTAAAAATTGCCATGGTACAATCCCAGTGTCCAATTTACGGCAACGAGACTAAAGCAGGAAGCGAGAAGCCTGTATTGTGAATAACAGATTGCAATCAGACTTTCACTATGATTTACCATAGCCTTTATATTTTCCCTTACTGTTATATACATCTTTCTACACGTTAGTTTGAAAAGGAATTAATCTCATTTCTGCTCATTGTGTCTGCTGCCTTTCCTATCACCACAGTTCCCTGTGAATAATTCATACAGTCTGATGTACTTCCTTTTAATTCTGCAACACCAGGACATTTAATTTATGCACAAAATAAGAAAGGAGATTCCTTTTATCAGATCAATGAAATAGGTCTGAATGGAACATTGAGTTACTGGTGGTGGATCCTCACTGCCACTACGCCTTTATGAAGCAATAACAAAAGGCTTTTTGTTGTTGATGTTGAAATTTGGGGGATTTGGGGGACATTATTATTATTTTTTTTAATCTGGGCTACTCTGTAATAATTTCTAATGAATAATTCAAATGTCATGGGAAGCCAGAACTGCTAGAGACTCACTTTCTCATTACTAATTGTAGATTTCCTATTCTATTGGTAATATTGGGCTGAAAGTTTGCACTGAAGAAATAGAATGACTGTGACTTAGAGCATTTTTTGCTCTTCATCCTCCATCAAAGGTGTAATAAAATCACCTTGGGTTATGGGCACAGATTTTCCCATGAGATATAAAATTAAAAAGATTTCTTCTGTTTCTCAGGGAGATTTTATTTTACTTCAGACATGAATAGCAACACCAGGGATTTTTATTCTTCCTCTGTAAAAATGAACTTAACTTTCTTCATATGACTGCATGATGATTAACTGCAGCAATACAAGAGCATTCATCCCAGAACATGAATAGCACACTTTGATGTTGCTCATGGCCAAAATGCACCTCCCATTCATTTAAATACCACACAAAAAACATCTACTTTGGGGAACATTTGAAGTTTATTTCTCTGAGTTATTGTAACAGGTCTGATAAGACTTTAATGAGCTTTAAAATTAATTTCATTTATTTTACTTTGTGTAAACATCTCACAGCCTTTTGTTTTGGAAGAACAAAGTTATTTGCATATCCTCATCTTCATCTTATCTCACAAATATTTTAACAGGAATTTTTTTTCCCATGTTTTGATGCAGTTTTATTTGGTTGATTTGGGGTTTGGGGGATTTTTGGTTGGTTGCTTGTTTTTTGTTATCGTTGGTTTTGTTCCATTTTTTGTGTATTTGGTTTGGGTTTTGGTTGGTTTTTAATCCCAGGCAAATATTCGTATCTGAGAAAAATTCAGAAAAGAGTCCCGGCCCCCAAATATATGAGAGGGAGCAGATCCCCATGAGCTATAAACTGCCATAATTTACTGCATTTTTGCAACAGCTGAAGAGTGGGTGTAAAATAAATCTCTGTTTATCTGACAGCTTGAACTCAACTTTTCCATTATCAATAAGGCAATGACTAAAATTTTAACAATGATGTTAAATCTATACTGAAATACATGAAGTGACATAGGAATGACATTAGATGAAATCTAACTTGGTTGTGTAGAGAAGAGTGTGACCAACAAGTCAAGTGAGATCCTCCTCCCACTCTACTCTGCCCCAGTGAGGCCACATCTAGGGTATTGCATCCAGTTCTGGATTCCTCAGTTCAAGAGAGACAGGGAACTACTAGAGAGAATTCAATGAAGGGCAACAAAGATGCTGAGGGAACTGGAGCACCACTCTGAATAGGAAGGGTGGAGAGATTTTTGCCTGTTTAGACTGGGGAAGAGCAGTCTGAGAGAAGATCTTCTCAATATCTAATGGGCAGGAGTGATTCAAGAGAATAGGACAAGACTTTTTTCAATGGCACCCAATGACACAACTAGGGAAAACAGTCAGAACTGCGCCTCAGATACTGTGTTTTGTTTTGGGTCCCTTACTACAAGAAGGACATTGAGGTGCTGGAGTGTGTCCAGAGAAGGGCAATGAAGATGGTGAAGGGGCTGGAGAAGAAGTCTCAAGAGGAGTGGCTGAGGGAACTGGGATTGCTTGGTCTGGAGAAGAGGAGTCTGAGGCTGTATTGCCCTTTACAACTATGTGAAAAGAGGTTGTAGTGAGTTAGAGGTTGATCTCTTCTCCCTAGTATCAAGTGATAGAATGAGAGGAAATGTCCTCAAATTGCACCAGGGGAGGTTTAGATTGAATATTAGGAAAAAATTACTTGCTGGAAGAGTGGTGAGGTATTGGAACAGGCTACCCAGAGAGGTGGTGGAGTCACTGTCCACAGAAATGTTCAAAAAACATGTAGACATGACACATTGGAACATGGTTTAATGGCTGTGGTGGTGTTAGGTCAATACTTAGACTTGATAATTGCAGAGGTCTTTTCCAGCTGAAACAGCTCTGTGATTCTATGAGGAAAACTTCTTTCCTGAGAGGGTGCCAGAGCACTGGACCAGGCTGCCTACAGAGGTTGTGGACTCCCCTCTGGAGAGATTCCAAGTCCACCTGGATACAATCCTGGACAACCTGCTCTTAGCTGAACCTGCTTTAGCAGAGGGCTTGGACTAGATAATCTCCAGAAGTCCCTTCCAACTCCTGCTACTCTGCAGGAGTTGGAAGTGTTCTGCAAAATCTCATCCTTCAATTTTTATCTGAGTGTCAGCACAACAAAAATTCTGGCCATACTCATGGCTGTTATATCCCTGTCAGTTAGACCTCTTAGGATTTGATGGCTGAGGTATCAGCTGAATCTGTGTTAATGCAGCAATAGCTTATGAGGTTAGGCCCAAATATTTCAAGTTTGTAGTTAATAAGTCATTCCAGAACTTAATGTGTGCAGCCAAAGCTCAATGTACAAACTATCACAGAGAATATAATGGAGGTATGTTGTAACAAAACAAAGTTTTGAAGGTCCCACAGCAGGGACATTTGACAGTGTTGGCTATTGTCATAGAACTCATACCAGCATTAGAAGCAGTTCTTAATATTGTACACTGTGATATTTGGATTAATATTATGATGCATCTGGGTCGAGGCAATCCCAGGCACAAATACAGGCTGGGTAGTGACTGGCTGGAAAGCAGCCCTGAGGAGAGAGACTTGGGGGTGCTGGTGGACAAGAAGCTCAACAGGAGCTCTCAGTGTGCACTTGCAGCCCGCAAAGCCAATCAGATCCTGGGCTGCATCAGGAGAAGTGTGGCCAGCAGGTCCAGGGAGGTGATCCTCCCCCTCTACTCAGCCCTGGTGAGACCCCACCTGGAGGACTGTGTCCAGTTCTGGAGCCCCTATTACAAGAGGGATGTGGAGGTGCTGGAACATGTCCAGAGAAGGGCCACAAGGATGATCAGAGGGCTGGAGCACCTCTCCTATGAGGACAGACTGAAGGAGTTGGGGCTGTTCAGTCTGCAGAAGAGAAGGCTCCGAGGTGACCTCATTGTGGCCTTCCAGTATCTGAAGGGTCCTACAGGAAGGCTGGGGAAGGACTTCTCAGGATCTCAGGTAGTGATAGGACTAGGGGGAATGGAATGAAGCTGGAGGTGGGGAGATTCAGGCTAGATGTGAGGAGGAAGTTCTTCCCCACGAGAGTGGTGAAACTCTGGGATGTGTTGTCCAGGGAGGCAGTCGAGTCCCCGTCCCTGGGGGTATTTAAGAGCAGGCTGGATGAGGCTCTGTCCAACATGATCTAGTGTGGGGTGTCCCTGGCCATGGCAGGGGGGTTGGAACTAGATGATCCTTGTGGTCCCTTCCAACCCTGAATGATACTATGAAACTATGTCTTATTTTTTAAAGATCCCTAACAAAGCACAAATTTACTAGCATCTTAAAATGTACATACATAAAAAACAACAGGAGGGGGGGGAGAAGTATAATGAGACTAACAATGTATTATTGGCATAAAAAGCTAAATTGTTCATAAATGGTAAAACCAAGGTCAAGAATCCTGCCTCCAGGTCTGCTGCTCTAATAAATCTTTGAAAGAATGTTCTGATTAATTTAGAAAAAAAAAATAATAAAATAAAAGAGAGAATCAGGCTCAGCTACTAATTTTCACTGTACTGTCATTATGTGTGCCAGGAAATTACAGCTTGCATGAACTAGAAATATTGCCTGTATTATGCATGAAGGAAGGAATACTCGAAAATGATTGTTCAGGTAAGCTGTAAGGTGACCTGACTGCAGTCTTTGCTGAAACAAACACTATTAAACACTTCATCTCATATACTAATTAATTGTTTTGAAATTTTCAGAAAGTTTTCATGGTTACTAAGACAACTTGAACATTTACACATTCATTTTTAGACACAAATTGCACATTAAGCTCACAGGGAGGTGACTCATTGGTCTGCCACAGTTTATTGTGTGAAATATCTATTTAAATGGCTGGAGCTAAGAATCTGATCCATCATTGAATTCACTGTCCCTAGACACAATGAAGTTTATGGGTTTCAGTGGGTACTTACCAGCCATTATGGACACTCACATTTTCTGCATCTTCTTGCTAGGACACTCAAAGACATCCAGAATCTTTCATACTAATGTGTTCTACACTGTGAGTCCTGCCCATTGGAGGTTTAATGTGACATGATAGGATGTGATGCCTTCAAGGTCAGCTGCTTTGCATTTATAGCCAAGTTTTCCAGAGGAGACATAAGCACCTTGAAATGCAAGTACAGTTGCTGAATTCAGCTCCAAAATTCCACCAAGATGTGCATAATAATGTAGAATTACTAGAATGTTCTGGATAACAAAAGAAATAGTTGATGAAATCATTTTAATAGACTACCCTTCATCTGTCCCAATCTCTATTTAGAAAATAACACAGTATTTTTTGGAGGTAGAGGGATAGTAAACCAGAAGTGGACTGACTGTATTATAACTCAGTGACAGAGGATTTATCTGTGGAGGGTTGGATGCTGATACTTTTGAAATTTATACTGTCGAATGAAAACAGAAAAAGTTTGGGGAAAAGGAATTTCAAGTCTTTTATTGTAATTCTCATAAGGTTTCTATTTGATCTGAGCCTTAAGTAATGTTTAATATTTTAAGAAACATTTGACAAAATATATTATAGCCCTGTACTGTTAGCACTGCTAACATCAGCTAGCATGAGAAAGTAGTATGATCACAAGGAGCATTTGTTGAAGGCTCCCGAAATATTCTAAGGTCTGTTGAAATGGTGTACTCACATTGAGCTATTAAAGTGCCTTTTAAAAGGCTGGATATATCTCAAAGTACAAAGATTCAACACTTTCATAAAACCTCTGGCTGGCATCACAGCCACATAAGATCTCTCCTACTCCAGGTCCAGGTAACAGCAATAATAAGAGACAGATATAGACTGCAGGAGGAAATAATGGTGGATTGACAACATTATCAATAACACACAAAGGTTAGTGCCTCTAAGAAGCAGTTCTCTTCCCGAAGTTTGCTTAATAGTCAAGCCTCTCAGAAGGTTAATCAAGAAGTGATTATGAGAAATGTCTGGAAACAAGCTAAGAGAAGAGGTATATGGGTTACTGAAACTAATCAGGACCCATTAACTCTGAGTTCCTCAAGTCCAACCATTAACCCAGCCCTGTCAGGTCAGCGCTAAACCACATCCCTCAGCAACACATCTTCAGGTCTTTTCAGTAGATGACTCCACCACTTCCCTGGGCAACCTGCAACAGGGCTTGACAACCCCTTTGTTGAAGAAAATTTTGCTAATATTCAGCCCAAACCTCCCCTGGCTTGAGGCTCTTTCCTCTTATCCTCTTTCCTCTTTCCTTTTATCCTATAGCTTATTACTTGGAGAACATATCAATCCCCACCTTGCTATAATCTGCTTTTAGGTAGTTGTAGAGAGCAAGAAGGTCTCCCTAAAGCCTCCTTTTCTTCAGACTAAACAACTCAAGTTTCTTCAGCTGTCCTCATAAGACTTATGCCATCAGATGACCATAGGCAATCAAGTGTTCAATTTTCAAATGTTCACAACAAAATGAATGTCAAAAGTCTTTGAGAAACAGTCTCTGTACAATAGGCCTTTGAAAAGCAGAATTTTTTTCCTCTGGTGGATGCAAAATAATCCATGTGAAATCTTATGATAAATCCTTAGAAATGTTAAGTAATTTGTAGGAGTCTTCCCAAGCAGCCTGAAGAAGATTTTTTTCATGCCCTTCTGTTAAATTCCACTGTTCACCAACACTACTCTGTGGTGCAGATTAGCAGATCTTTTCACTTCTGCACTTCTGCACTTGAACAGTAAATGCTGAGGTGGTGTGCCAGCAAGCATTTAATGTTAAGTACAGAAGTGAAAAGCTCAGTAAAATTACAAAATTTTGTGTTTTGTTGGAAGAAAAGGACTGGAATTGTACAGAAACTACAAAATTTGTCTGTGTATTCATATACTGGATACAAACCAGTTTAATTTATACCAGCTCCACAGTGTTTTATCACTTTAATGTAAATCCATCTTAAAGAGTTAGGGAATTCACATCAACATGACCTGCAGATATATTTTTGACAAATGACAATGCAGTGGTCACTTGAACTTATTTGTGTATCATAGTATCATAGTATCATTCAGGGTTGGAAGGGACCACAAGGATCATCTAGTTCCAACCCCCCTGCCATGGCCAGGGACACCCCACACTGGCCAGATCAGGCTGGCCAGAGCCTCGTCCAGCCTGCTCTTAAACACCTCCAGGGATGGGGCCTCAACCACCTCCCTGGACAACCCATTCCAGGGTTTCACCACTCTCATGGGGAAGAACCTCCTCCTCACATCTAGCCTGAATCTCCCCACCTCCAGCTTCATTCCATTTCCCCTAGTCCTATCACTACCTGAGATCCTGAGAAGTCCTTCCCCAGCCTTTCTGTAGGCCCCCTTCAGATACTGGAAGGCCACAATTAGGTCACCTGGGAGCCTTCTCTTCTGCAGACTGAACAGCCCCAACTCCTTCAGTCTGCCCTCATAGGAGAGGTGCTCCAGCCCTCTGATCATCCTCGTGGCCCTTCTCTGGACACGTTCCAGCACCTCCACATCCCTCTTGTAATAGGGGCTCCAGAACTGGACACAGTACTCCTGGTGGGGTCTCACCAGGGCTGAGTAGAGGGGGAGGATCACCTCCCTCAACCTGCTGGCCACACTTCTCCTGATGCAGCCCAGGATCTGATTGGCTTTGCGGACTGCAAGTGCACACTGAGAGCTCATGTTGAGCTTCTTGTCCACCAGCCCCCCCAAGTCTCTCTCCTCAGGGCTACTTTCCAGCCAGTTACTGCCCAGCCTGTATTTGTGTACAATGTAATGCTGCTGAAACAAAATCACAGAATCACAGAATGTTAGGGGCTGGAAAGAACCTCGAAAGATCATCCACTCCAATCTCCCTGCCAGAGTAGGATCACCTAGAGCTGATCACACAGGAATGCATCCAGGCAAGTTTTGAATATCTCCAGAGAGGGAGTCTCCACAACCTCCCTGGGCAGCCTGTTCCCACCCACACAGTGAAATTTTTTTTCATTTCCTATGCCTCAACTTCCACCCATTGCCCCTTGTCCTGTCATTGGGCATCACTGAGCAGAGCCTGACCCCATCCTCTTGGCACTCACCCTTTACATATTTATAAATATTAATGAGGTCACCCCTTAGTCTCCTCTCCAAACTAAAGAGACACAGCTCCCACAGTCTCTCCTCTTAGAGAAGAGACTGATCTCATCTTCTTAGAAGTAGATCAGAATGAAAATATATCTGCATGACTTTAAATCTACAGAATGGGGCTCCAAGAATTCAAGATCCATCATTCAGTATCTCTCATTGCTACCTAAAGTGTGCTTCAGATACAAAGACTTCTCAGGAAATTTTTTTTGGCCTGTCTTCAACACAACGCATTATCTGCAAACATGCAAATTACTTGGCTTCCAGTGAGCCTTCTATAGAAGCTGCATTTTAATTGAATTTAAAGGCAGGCTGTTGAGGTGGATTTTTTTTTCTCTTTGTTTGTTTGGTTGTTGTTTGTTTGGTTGTTTTTTTTTTTCCTTTGTTTTTGTTTTCTTTAATTAGGGTTAATTATTAAAATGCTAATGTTTATCGTAGTGCTGTGCTTTACAGTACAAAAAGGCATTGTGATTTCTGAGATTGCTTCAAATGCTGGTAGTGCATTTTATTTATGCCTCTGTACCGCATTAAACCTATAAAGGTTGGTGCTCTCATCAGAATGAGAAAGCTATAAACGTTACTTAAAATATAGTAAAGCGTGAGAGGACACCAGCACATAAGTTTGTGTGTGTGACAGAGAGAGATCAGGCAGAAGATAGCATGTTAAAATGATTTTCTCACATAAATGGACTGTGCCATATTACATTTATTAAAATGTACTCATGGAACATTAACCATACTACTACTTTCTAATAATTAAAAATAATGAAACAATGATTCAGATGACCAATCAAGAACATTTCTTGTGCTTATGGATTGTGGTCTGAATTACAATCTCTATCACTCTGGTCAAGTTCTATCAAAATCAGCAAGTAATTTGCAATTTGAACCTGAGTAATGAAAGACAAGTGATTAACATGACACTGCCTAGCAGTTTAGAAATACCTAACCATTGCATTTGATAGTGGTCCTCTCTCTCTTGTTTTGTGCTGTACACAGATGCACCCATTTCAAGAGATTAAACAACACATGATGCAGTCGAAGCAGGTTATCTATTAATCACCCTCCACCTAAAACCCCAGAAAACATGCTACAGCAAGACACATCATGTTATGGAAGCATGCAGTTCTCCCCTGGGGCTGGAGATAAGAAAGGAATCAACATGTGAAAGATGTGGCACTGCTTATTGACAGACTCTTAGGCAGAGCAGTGATAAACACTATATAAATCTGTATAGAAGAGAGAGAGTAATCCTGAAATTTAACTAATCTCTTTTTTTAATCTTCTCACTAATTACTCTGCACAAACTTTAAGTCATTATTATTTAAACCCCAGAATGTTCAAAACCAAACTGAACACCTGAAAAAAAGACCAAGGATTACGAGGTGGTTTTCTTTTCAGTGAACTTTCACCATCTGCTATGTTAGATTTTTGCATTTATATATTTATGATATTTTCAGTTTAGTGCTAAAACCTTGACAAATGTCAAGTCAGTAAACAGGAAGAAATTGCCCAAAGGATGTGAATGAAATGGATGGAGGAACAGAGAAAGCATCAATGACAATGGAATGATAGGCTCATACAGTCAGGGTCTTAATTACTAGGGCATGCTCACTTTGCCACACCTCAAATAAATCTCTCCAACAGTTCTATGTCCTTGAGTTGGTTTCTTTGTTCTGCTGCAGAACACACTGGACTCACCTGCACTGGTGCCTATAAAGTACTGGTGGCTTCAACTAGAATCCACTGTTCTTCTCCTCTGGTGCTGAGTCAGGACTGAAGTCTTCATTCTTACATTTGGAGACAAGACATTTGTAGGGCGCAATGGATTTTATTATGATAATTTGACTCAATTTAAAGAACTGTTGTCAAAATTGTTTCAGCTTAAATAGACACCAGTATGTAAGGCACCACAGAAGCACAAAGGTAGGCCCAGAAACCAAAAGTTTGAAGAAAGAGCTTCCTACTCAAAGACAGAGACCAGGAGGAGACATAGGAGTACAGATGAAGTTGATGAAGTGCTAAATGAGAAAGGACAAATCCATTTTGTTTGTTTGTTTATTGTCCAGCTGTGAAGGCAGTGTCTGGGCCACCAGAAGGGAGCCAGCAGTGTGATTCTGCAATGCCATTGGCATGGCCTCATTCAAAGAAGCCTAGATGCACTTGGATGCCTCTAGATCACCCTTCTAGCAGGTAGACTCACTGCCGTTGATCAGCCTCCATGGGCTCCATGCTGTTGTCTTGTGGATTGACAGCCATTGGTTCCACATCACATTCTGGTGTATCAGTGTCCATAGGCTCCATGTCATCCTTTTGTGGGCTGCCACAGTCGGGTTCATGCCGTGCTTCAGCAGACAGACATGCTAGGGCCTGCTGCTGTTGCCTTCTGTGCCCACAGAGATGTACTACATGCGATACTTCCCTTGAATGTGAGCAATTACTCTCATGCTGTGTGTCATTTCCCTCACTGCTGTGGTTGCTCTTCCATCCAAGCATGCTTGCCATCTCAGGGCCTTGAAACTTCTGGTCATGCAGATTGGCACCAATGAGGTCAAGCAGAGAAGACCAGAAGTGATCAAAAGAGAATTCAGAACACTGGGCAAGATGCTCCAAGGAGCAGGTGCAAAGGCAACACTGCCTCAATCCTTTCAGTGGCAGACCCCACTGTTATGTCTCCTAACCTTCCTTTCACCCAGATATAGGAAACTTGAAAAAGGGATATTCAGAGATGTTTCCATTACCATCAACAGAATGAATAAACACATCTTTGACAATCCAATCTGCAATAATTTCTGTTCGCCAGCTTTTCAGTAAAAGTTATGAAGTCTTCAGATTTCTTCCCATAAGTTCTAAACATCTTTTCCTTTATAGAAGGCAAAAACCTTTTAACTTTTTTTTTTAAATTTATTTTTCATCAGTTAACACAACCTCATGTTGCACTTTTTTGAAATGTCAAGATCAAATATTGTCTGTGGTGGACAAATCCCCATTCATCAGGAAGCATAAAAAGATTTTGTTGAGGTGTGATCTTCCATCATTCTGTCACTTTGAAATTGTTGCAGGTTCACATCTGGGCACCCCGAAGTGAAAAGAGAAAGCATGTGACAATTACTTGAATAGACACTACAAGTAATTATATTAAGAGAGAGCCGACAACTTTAAAACAATGTTTATATTAAAACCAAAACAAAACAAAGAAAGAAAAGGCAACAACTCCCCCTTCCCTGCAACTCCCCTCCTAGCACTGGGGAAAACAAGAGAAATTTATACGTCAGCTTCTAAACCAAAATGAACCGATCTGCTTCAAAGAAGCTGGGCAGAGTCCAATGGGATGTCATTCAACAAGTCCAAGTGCCGAGTGCTGCACTTTGGCTATGGCAATCCCATGCAGAGCTACAGGCTGGGGTCAGAGTGGCTGGAGAGCTCCCAAACAGAGAGGGACCTGGGGATGCTGATCGACAGCCACCTGAATATGAGCCAACAGTGTGCCCAGGTGGCCAGGAGGGCCAATGGCATCCTGGCCTGCATTAAGAATAGTGTGGCCAGCAGGAGCAGGGAGGTCATTGTGCCCCTGTACTCTGCTTTGGTTAGGCCGCACCTTGAGTCCTGTGTCCAGTTCTGGGCCCCTCAGTTTAAGAAGGACATCGAAACACTTGAACGTGTCCAGAGAAGGGCAACAAGGCTGGGGAGAGGCCTTGAACACAAGCCCTATGAGGAGAGGCTGAGGGAGCTGGGCTTGTTTAGCCTGGAGAAGAGGAGGCTCAGGGGTGACCTCATTGCCCTCTACAACTACCTGAAAGGTGGTTGTAGCCAGGAAGGGGTTGGCCTCTTCTCCCAGGTAACCAGCACCAGAACAAGAGGACACAGTCTCAAGCTGCGCCAGGGGAGGTTTAGACTCGAGGTGAGGAGGAAGTTCTTCACCAAGCGAGTCATTCGTCATTGGAACGGGCTGCCCAGGGAGGTGGTTGAGTCATTGACCTTGGAGGCGTTCAAGGGGAGATTGGATGTGGCACTTGGTGCCATGGTCTAGTCATGAGGTCTGTGTTGATAGGTTGGACTCGATGATCCTCGAGGTCCTTTCCAACCTAAGCGATACTGTGATACTGTGAATAGTGACTGGAAAGAGCAGCTTAAGTTATATATTTTACTAAGGCTGAATGTTCCCCTTAATAAAGATGTTGAACAAAACTTGGCCCAGTATTGACCCCAGGGAACACCACTGGCCACAAGCCTTGAATTTGACTCTGTGCCACCAATCACAACCCTCGGTACACTGTTGTCGAGCCAGTTTTCAATACATCTCACAGACCAATCATCTATGTCACATTTCCTGATCTTTTCTACGAGGATGTTATGGAAGACAGTATCAACAGCCTTACTGAAGTCAAGGTATATGACATCCACAGCACTTTCTTTGTCTACCTATTTGGTCATGGTTTCATACAAGGCTCTCAGATTAGTCAAGCAAGATCTCCCCTTGGTTAATCCATGTTGGCTATTCCTGATGGCCCTCTTTTCTTCCATGTGGTTAGAGATGAACTCCAGAGGGAGCTGCTCCATCATCTTTCTAGGGATGTTGCGGGGTCTCCTTCTCTGCAGACTCAAAACCTACCTGGATGTATTCCTGTGTGGACTATCCTATGTGATCCTGCTTTTGGTAAGGGGGGTTTGACTCGTTGGCCTCTGGTGGTCCCTTCCAACTTCCAACATTCTGTGATTCTGGGAATGTTCTGTGTAAAGACCTGGTAAGTAAAGTATAAGTAATGTCAGCCTTCACGTCTAGTACTTCAAAGCCTACATTCAATGAATATGTTATACAACATAGAAATTTCATATTAATTGAGAGTGGCTATTTAGAAGCACTCAATAATTTATAACCCTACTACTACAGGCAAAGAAGTATGATCTCTTAATTATATTGACAGCTGTTAACATGATTATTGAGGCTTGTTGAGGCAATGTTTATTTTAAATGTTAATGGTAGGAATTTTTCAGGCTTTGTCTCCATATAATTTCTACAAGTTGTATTTTCTTTTTCTGTGTGATCAGGATATCAATTTGGAATATATATGGTATGTTAACATTCCATTATTTTTTGTTCCTACATCATGCACTCTCCAATGTGTTTTCAGAACTGAAACAAATACTTTCCATGTAGAGATAATACTGTATTATTACTGCTGGCTCCAGCATTAATCCAAGGGAGTTGCATAATGGCACTATGGTAATGAACACAAAACCAAGGCAACCCCTCATTAATGTGTACTATTCTGGTTTTACACTGTGCTCCTCATCTTTATACTCAAGTGCCAGATCCAGAGAACTCATATGAGTATCGAGGTATGGTTCACATGAAGATTAGGTACCAAAAGCTGCTGTTAGGAAAACCCCAAATGTTGCTGAATTTTGCATTCCATAAACATTTTGGTTTCCCATTTGAAAGACTCGCAGGTATCTAGAGTTTTGCATCCCTCTCTTCCTGAAGGTATCTTACGGTTGACAGGGCTGAGGAAATGGTGTTTGGCTCATTTCTAAACGTATGAAATCCAGACAGTGTCAGCTTTTAAAAGTCATCAGTGGGGCTGAGTCCTCTATGTACTTTTTGAGCAAGTTTAGCATGCATTGACTTCAAGAAGACATGCTCTATACAATTCTGCTTGATCTTTCCATACTGTTCAGTTCTATGTAGTTGCTTGACGCTGTGTACAGAAATAGAGGATAAAATGGCATTTTATCATGGATTTTTTTCCCTTCTTTTTCTCTCTGATTTTTTCTTGACTTCTGTGCTTCTATGTGTGCCTTCTGAAAATGCACATGTATTTTAAGAATTTCTGCTCTGTTTGCTCATTATTCATTGTAGTTGATTCTTTGGATATCAAAAGGAAATCATAATGCAAAGAAAATACATAGATTTATAACTTTGGGAAGCATTAAATTCGTTTGAATCCCAAGGGGCAGATTAGATATATAACTTATTTCTTATTTTAATGGATCTTTTTAGGGTCATAAGGTACAGTCAACAGGAATAAAGCTTGCTCTTTTGTCTTTGTGAATAAAGGAAGCTTTGAGTATACACCATTTATTAAAGCATCTACAAAGGGAAAATC
The DNA here is from genome assembly GCF_026170545.1 of Melanerpes formicivorus. Classification (NCBI taxonomy): domain Eukaryota; kingdom Metazoa; phylum Chordata; class Aves; order Piciformes; family Picidae; genus Melanerpes; species Melanerpes formicivorus. Next base: position 277,686 of record NW_027142617.1, on the reverse strand, counting down.
TGGGAATAAATTAACAATGTTTATTAAATCAGGTTTTCAACACTTTTGGTCTTACCTCTATGTGCAAGCACATCAGCATTGGATATGGAAGAATTTATGGCCTCATTCCTTTAAATACCATGGATTGACAGATTGGTGTGTCTATTCTCAACAGCTGGTCACTTCTATGTGTGTTTAACAAGGCACAATTCCAGCACATGCCTACACTTAAAACTGCTCCGATCCCCCACTGTGGACTTCTGTTTTCTCCTGCCTTTCAAAAGAAAACCACCTTTGTGACATAAGTTGGCATCTTTTCCATTTTCCAGGCTTAACACCCATAAAGGTAGGAATGAGTTGTAAGATACATAGTTTAATGTCATTACACATTGCTTCATTTAAAGGATGGACATAACTGTCTAGTTGGGGGTGCTGGGTGTATATGTATATATTTACATACTGAAATACTGAAATAAAGGATGGACATAACTGTCTAGTTGGAGGTGGTGGGTGTATATGTACATATTTACATCCTTATCCCCCATCTTCCAGAAGTTCCTTTTCCTCAACAGTATTGTAGAGGTAGGAGGGGATGATAGTTAATTTATCATTATGCTTGTGGAGTGCTGAGCATGATAACTCTGAATTCTGATCATTTAAATGCCATATGGCCTATCAGCAATGAATGTTATTAATGATATTTTTTAAAACTTCAGAGTAGGTAGAATGTTAAATAAAAACATGGACTTTTTATATCCTAGTCAGGAAGGACAAAAAAGAAAATGGATCTGAATCACTTCATCTCAAAGCCATAGACTATAACTGCTGTTTAAAACATATGTATAGCCAAACATAGAAGTAGTCTAAACTACTCACGTGCCAAGAGATAGTTGTCTTGAGGTAAAAGAATGAAAAAGCTCCAGAACCTTATGCTCTTACAAGCATATGGCTTCTGATCTTTTTCAATCTTTATGTATTATATATATATATATACACACATGTACATAAAAAAACCAAATAGTTAACTGGAGCACATAGTCAGCTTGGATTCCATTTCCTTACACTACAAACCAAAATGACACTTGGTCTGTTACCTACTTGGGCACAGGGGGTTATTTATTTATTTATTTATTTATTTATTTATTTATTTATTTATTTTATTATTAAAGATTTGATGTAAAGACTACTAAGGCAGAAACATGCCCTCTTTCTTTTCCATTTGTTATTGTGAGTGAGCAACAACAAAAATACCTCTCAAAAGACATTATTGACATTCTCTCCCTCTTTTATATCTGACCTTCTCAGAGCCTGACAGGACCCAGAGACCTCTAAAATGCACGGGCTTCATTCCATCAGCTAACCTGGATTTACTTGCAATGCTTACTTGCAATGCTTACTTGAATTCCTTGCTGCATTCATGGGTCAGTGAGTGCCTGCTATTCAAGTACACCACATTATTCACTTATGCTTTCTGCAAGTTGTCAGTGTTGGGGAAAGGGAGTTTGTTTTAGGAAGTGATCAATTAAAACAGCATCTTGCTCACAAAAAATCTTGATGAATTGTTAATTCCTTTTAAAACTAAAAACAACTATACAACAAATATGTCACTAGTTGTCCATTATATGACTCTTGGTGTAGAAACCAAGAACTGGATTAACTGCTGGGGGACCTAGACTGCACCCACAGAAGCATCAGTATCATGATAATTCTCTACGTGTGGGAAGAGAATGAAGCTACCACCACTCTGTTAGAGGGCAAACACAAGTTGTGTTTATAACCTTGTAAGATTATTAAGGTTATTATGCAGAGCAACAAAGCCATGGGAATTGCTGGGTATATTTTCTGAACACTTCTGCCAGATATTTTTTGGCTTCTGCATTTTTACTAACACCTGGGATCTGGCTAGCTTCTGGCACTCTGGTTGGGTAGCCAGGTATGGGATGAGTTCACTGCCTCATAACTTTCAGTCTTTCCAGATTTTAGTTTCCAGGGATGATCTCGCACCTCATTTACTCTAATCAAGCCCAGACCGAGCTAGACAAAAGTATCTGTGGTGTGACTTATTACACAAAGTGGATTTGAACTCTGAAAAATGTGCTTTTCTCAGAATAACTGATTTTGGTATTTAAGTACCTGCTCAGTCTATATATTGGTTTTGTTTCTAAATGTGGCCTTGAGTGTTTTAGTGCATTCTTGCTACCCACCCATTAGTCTCTTTCTTCAATACACTGAGTGAGATGACTAACTTAACATTTGAAAGATATATTGAAGTCTCAGAGGTAATAACACTGCTATAAACTTCCAGCACAATTGTCTGCTGTCTGCAAGAGAGGAGACACAAATGAGTGTCTGCGGAAGCAAAGGAAGGCAGAACTCAGCTGTGACATGCTCTGACAAAAATGTCTCAGCCAGTCATGACTAGTAGTAGGATTATATCTCAGAGTTAGGACATAGTAGGAATTATTATGGGGAAAAGGAAGAAATAGGATGGTCAGAAAAGGGATATATATAGAAAATAATGTTTTCTTCTGGGCTTTCAGAACAACTCAAATTTTTCCTTTTATTTTTCCTTTTTTTTGTTTTCTTTAATTTTCTTTATTTTTCTTCTATTTTTTTCCTCTTAGTTTTCTTTTATTTTTCATTTGTCTTTGATTTTCTTTCTCTTCTTTTTTCTTTCTCCTTTCTTTTGTTTTTCTCTTTGGTCTTTGATTTTCTTTACTTTTTCTTTCCTTTTTCCCTCTTATTTTGTATTTTTTCTTTTTTTCTCTCAGCCCTTTGTGCTTTCTGTTTCTCTAGAACTTCATCAACCTTCTAAGCTGTATCATGATACTTAGATCACTGTAAATTATGGGAATGCACCGTATGGAACTTATTTGAGGCACATTATTAACAAGCTGCCAAAGGTGTACAGTGATCAGTCAAATATTATTTTCAAGAATATTCTTGAGTGATTAAAGTTTTCATGGCATGTGATGACACCTTCACTAACCTTATTCCCATTCTAGCCTCACTCTTTTCTATGTCTGTGCAGTCACATGTGGAAAACACAACTGCAGCAGCAGAGAAAGATGTAATTGTAGGCTGTTGTGCTCCCCTTCCTGAGCATGTCCTGGAAGTGTCAGTCTGTTTAGTTTATGGTGTGCTGAGATAAAGTCATAGAATACTGAAAGAACAATAGGGCATGACAGCACTGCACTGTTTTCTGACTCCTCTTTAAGTTGATGTCATTATTCAGTGTTGCCCTGATTATATATAGCACATAAATTCATCACCAAGTGAATCTGTCTAAGTAGGTTATCTGTAGGGTTTCTGCTTTGATTTGTTGCTGTTTTGATTGGTTTAGGCTTTTCTTTCTTTTCTTCCTTCCTTTCCCTTCCTTCCTTCCTGCCTGCCTTCCTGCCTGTCTTTGCCTGCCTGCCTTTGCCTTCTTTCCTTTTCCTTCCTTCCTTCCTTCCTTCCTTCCTTCCTTCCTTCCTTCCTTCCTTCCTTCCTTCCTTCCTTCCTTCCTTCCTTCCTTCCTTCCTTCCTTCCTTCCTTCCTTCCTTCCTTCCTTCCTTCCTTCCTTCCTTCCTTCCTTCCTTCCTTCCTTCCTTCCTTCCCTCCTTCCTTCCTTCCTTCCTTCCCTCCTTCCTTCCCTCCTTCCTTCCCTCCTTCCTTCCCTCCTTCCTTCCCTCCTTCCTTCCCTCCTTCCTTCCTTCCTTCCTTCCTTCCTTCCTTCCTTCCTTCCTTCCTTCCTTCCTTCCTTCCTTCCTTCCTTCCTTCCTTCCCTCCTTCCTTCCCTCCTTCCTTCCCTCCTTCCTTCCCTCCTTCCTTCCCTCCTTCCTTCCTTCCTTCCCTCCTTCCTTCCCTCCTTCCTTCCTTCCTTCCTTCCTTCCTTCCTTCCTTCCTTCCTTCCTTCCTTCCTTCCTTCCTTCCTTCCTTCCTTCCTTCCTTCCTTCCTTCCTTCCTTCCTTCCTTCCTTCCTTCCTTCCTTCCTTCCTTCCTTCCTTCCTTCCTTCCTTCCTTCTTCCCTCCCTCCCTCCCTCCATTCCTTCCTCCCTCCCTTTTTTTGTCTTTTATTTTGTTTGTTTTTAGTGTGCTTTGTTTGCCTTTTTTATTGTTGTTGTTATGCTTGTTTGATTTATTCCCCCAAAATATTATGATTATAAATCTCTAAGAATTCATGGGGTTTATAGATGAATTTTATTAAATATAGGTAAATATTTACCTGCGAGGCCTCAGCAATGTTAGTCTTGAGATCAGAAAATTGAGGATCTATGACAGACATATAGGCAATGAAAATAGTTTTAGGTAGCCTGGAATGAACGCTGAAAAATATTTTTACAATAACTATTTGACAATGTGCTGTGAATTTATCAGAATTGCAGTGGTGGCTGTAGAACTGTTCCAGTAACTGTCAACCACCAGTGGTGACCAGGCTTTGCTTCTGACAGGCTGTAGCTGTGTTATTGATTTTTACATACTATTTTATTCCTGCTTATTAACAATACAGGACTTACTTTTTTGAGGTATACTAACAAATAATTTAACAGAGAAGAGCACTCATAGAGGGTGCAAAGTATCTGCAAATGGGGAGTATTTACAAAAACATGGACTTTTATGTCAGACAGATGCATAAGCACAAGCTTAAGCACATTCTTGAACTATGGGTGGCTTACAGGTTTGATGCAGTAACTATTAGAGAATTAATAAGTGAGAATTAGCTCAGGACAATCCACTATAATCTAAACTATACTCCTAGGCATTGTAGCCAACTGTAGTTGTGCCTACTGGAAATACATATTAAATTGCTAAACAACCAAAATATTAAGAGAGTTTTGTTTGTTTGCTTGCTTTTAAATACCTGGTCTATTTATTTGCCTTTTGTTTTACACAGTCACAGTGACTAATGTGTTTTTCACTGAAGACATCATAATTTCAGTAACCAGGTCTTCAGCACCGTCATGAAACTTAAGATCATCACTCTTTAAAGTCTTGCCATTAAAACTGGTATTACAATAGCAATATTGTAATACAATGTGGCTGAAATTTGCACTTGTTATTGGTCTTCTAAATGTGCGAGCTATACTTTTACAAGCCTGAATGTAATTGTTTCCTGAAACACAGTCCTCAGAAAAGGGCAATGAATGTTCAAGGTACTAAAATTTATTACTCTTCAGGTGCAAAGAGTTTAACAAATGGAGTTATTTCCTGATAGGTTGTGTTTCTTGTATATTCAATATGAGAAGAAAAAGTAGATGGGATAAAACAAACAAACAAAAATACCCCAACAAGATAAATCAGTGCTTTTTCTAATGCAAAATACAGTTTAATGACTTTTTGAAACAAGTGGGGGAAAAAAATCCCCAAAACCCTATTTGCTTTCTTGGACTTTGGTAGCTGGAGAGATGTCTAGTGAGTAATATTTTGGTCTCTGTTCTACAAAGCAGTCAGAGCAGTTGTGCTGTCCAGATCAGCATCACAGCAAGAGAGTCTCAATTTGTGACCTTCTCAGCAGAATGCCGTTAAGAAGCTCTTTGTTGCTTCAGGTTATTTCCAGTTCATTTCTCTTTGGATATGAGCTTTTCATGGCATTTAATAGACTCAGTTCTAAATACAGAAGTCAGGTTACAGTTCAGCACCACATGGTCACTCTCTTGAAGGGATAATTGCTGAAGAAGGATGGTGATCCCTGTAGCACCAGATGATGAAATGGAGCTTCACCCTTCCCTAATGTCGTTGTCTTAGTCATAGCATTCAGAGCCTTGCACTTGGTTTATGGTCTCCCTGACTGGAGGTCTTTTTGTGCTATAAAATCCACATCACTAAAACTATTGTTCATTGATGCAATCATGAAGAAAAAGTCAAGTATAAACACCACAGAACATTGTTTCCAGCTCAGTGACCCAACATTGGTTAACTGAATATAACTTGACAAGTCATGTTTTTGATGCTCAAACCAAATACTTCTGCAGAAAATTCAGTTCCACACCAAGCACTCAAAAAAAAAGGTTGTTTTCTCTCTTTAATATGCCATTTCAATCCTCAGCAAAAATAAATATGCATATTTAGGCCCCAGTAACTGCCAGATGATGTCCCAAGGCTTTGAACAGTACATTCGTAATGGAAAATGCTTTGAAAAGTATAATTTTTGTACATAATGAAGTTTAGCTAGATTCTAAAAGTGACAAATATAATCAGGAAATTATGCTCTGTTGAAAGGTAAGATCTTTCACTGGAACTTCTGAGGACCTCTTCCATTAAACAGCTCTGGCTGCAGCACTTGAACTGCCCTTGCAGATGAAGCTATAAGATTTGACTTAAGGCTTGCAGAAAGGGTTCAGCGATATGAAGGACGTGTAACATTCCTGAAAAGAGGGAAGATGATCACAGAATCACAGAATTAGCCAGGTTTGAAAAGACCTTTGAGATCATCATGTCCAACCTATCACCCAGCACCATCTAATCAACTAACCCATGGCACAAAGTGCCACATACAGTCCTTTTTTAAACACTTCCAGGGATGGTGACTACACCATCTCACTGGGCAGCCCATTCCAATGGCAAATCACTCTGTGCAGAATTTCTTCCTAACACCCAGCCTAAACTTCCTCTGGTGCAGCTTGAGTCTGTGATGATAATCTGAAAACAGTTTAGATGCTACTTCAGTTCAATTCCAAACATTAGGATAATTCATTGAGGTCCAATGTCAGCAGCACATAAAAAACAATTTGGTAGACTATGGCATCTTTGTTACTAATTTATTATTTTTTTCATATTCATGGATTGCAAAATCAACTGCAATAAATAATTTAGCTAACAAAACACTTTCTCTGGTAACAGGATTTAGTTATTTGCAGGGAGATCACTGTCATTCATGCACAACTGAGATTCACCAGGGGTCTGGTTTGCAAGATGCCTGACAAACGCCTAGAGAAACCAAAATCACTACTGATGTTGATTTGTCAAAAGATCCTGAAAAGCTGTGAAGAAATTACAGAATCATAGAATGGTTTGGTTTACAAGGGATCTTTAAAGGTCATCTAGTTAAACCCCTCTGCAGAGGGCAGGGACATCTTCAACTGGACCTGGAATGTTTCCAAGGATGGGGCTTCTACCTCCTCTCTGGGTAACCTGGGCCAGTGCTTCACCAGTGTCTGGTTCATATTTTAATGGTGTAGCAATAAACAAAATATTGGAATGAATAAGGAATGCTCTTACTGTACCAAATGGTAGGATTTCAAATACATGTGCAAGATATGATTTCTTGTAATTATATTAATTAAATCCATAAATGCTTGAAATTACTTCAGGATGAATTATTGAACCACACATCAAATAATTAACCACATTCCCAGTTCCATTGACCTTTTACATGCATGTCCCCTTGGTGTCCATGGGAGCATTGTTTTGAGAGGGAATAGAGGAGCAGACAGTTAATGTGCTATTAAAGAGTGTTTTGATACAGCACCATTAATTCTTTGGAGGTGTGGAATGCTAAGTAAATATTGTTATGACAGTCCCAGACTGTCTTTGAAATAGACAAAACCTGAGGTTTACAAGGAATAAATAACATTTCAGAAAAGTGAGAAAAGATCCAATTACTAAACCATTCACGGTTTTTGTTTGCTCTATTCTTACATGTAGCGAGGAATGAACCTTGAAGCAAGAAATCTACCAAGTACTTCTGCAAAGTGATAGACAAGCTTTCAGTGTTTAGGCAGCTCTTTGAACTATGGTAGAGCATAAGCTGTGTATACCATGTTTTCACATAACTTTTGCATGTAGAAAACATAACTTTCACATGTAGACCAAAGACAGAGGTAACAAATTCAAGGTTTAATGGGAATCTGAAAATTAATGCTGGGTATCATTAGCTGACTATTGTGTTTTGTTGGTGTAATGAAGTTTAAAGCTAAATTTACTGAAAACCCACAAGTCCCCCATGGATGTGTCAATGATTTCTTATTGCTTACTCTCATCACTGCTGCAGTATATAGATTTAGCCCTTCTGTTAAATACTTCATGCCAGAAAACATCTCAAATTGGGAAGACTATGACAATCCATGACCTGTGTTATTGATAAAACCAGCAATTAAACCAGTCTTTGAAGAAGAGAATTCATAAAGCTGTTTCATTCCAGAGACAACTCAATTTAGCATATCTTCTATACACATATATTTTCTGTGGAAGCATAAGTGGAAAGAATAATTAGAATTTAAGTACTTTTAATGTAATAACTTTTCTTGAGACTCAGTGACAAAGACACTTGGAACTACACTGAGTGAGAAATTCTTGATGAGGATCAAATATTGCAGAACCTGTTCCTATGCACATCTAAATAGACCAAGGCTTCCTTGTGTACTTTTATCAAAAGTCTGCATAACTTAAAAAAGTTTAGATTAATGGACTGAAAAGACATGTTTCCCCTTGCAAAATCAGAGTTAACTTTTAATATACATCTGTTTTTAATTCACACTAAAATTCTCAACTCCATACACAACAATTTACAAGGAACTATGATTCAGACAGGACAGAAGATTAAAATATCCTTGCAAAAGGTCAGGTCTAACTCCCTGGATAGCATAATAAAATTAGTTGCCAACCAGTCCTGTTGTCTAAAGTGAGACTGTGGCATCTAGGTTGCATCCACAAAGATAACTGTCGTTGAGCTAGCTTCACATGCCTCATTCCAAAATCACCACCAGATTCTTTGCATCTCCAGTTGCTACCAAGTCACTAGAAATCAATAATGCTGCTTGGAAATTGTATCTTCTGTTCAGTTTCCTGAAATTTCCTGGTGCTCCACTGAGAATATCAGAATATCAACAACTGGGATACTAAAGCATCTTAAAATCAACACATGCTGCTGTGGAATAGAATAGAATAGAATAGAATAGAATAGAATAGAATAGAATAGAATAGAATAGAATAGAATAGAATAGACCAGACCAGACCAGGTTGGAAGAGACCTTTGAGATCATCGCATCCAACCTATCATCCAGCACCACCTAATCAACTAAACCATGCAACCAAGCACCCTATCAAGTCTCCTCCTGAGCACCTCCAATGATGGTGACTCCACCACCTCCCCAGGCAGCCCATTTCAATGGGCAATCACTCTGTCTATATAGAATTTCTTCCTAACCTCCAGCCTAAACCTCCCCTGGTGCAGCTTGACACTGTGTCCTCTTGTTCTGGTGCTGGACCAACCTCCGCCTGTCTACAACCTCCCTTCAGGTAGTTGTAGAGAGCAATAAGGTCTTCCCTGAGCCACCTCTTCTCCAGGCTAAAATGTAAAGGGCATTTCATTTTGGAAGCAGGTATATATTAATTTTCATATGTTGTCCTTAAGTATATGTGTGAGAGTAAATCACTTGTAGGGCAGAAGGGTTTCACCACCTGTTCGCTCATCTTGTAATTTTAGATCACCAAATCATTTTGATTGGAAAAGGTCTTTAAGATCATCATGTCCAACCATTATCTAACTCTATCAGGTCGGGTGCTACACCTCATCATCACATCTCTGCATCTTAACTCCTCCAGGAATGGGTATTCAACTGCCTCCCTGCGGAGTCTATTCCACTGCTTCAGAATCCTTTTGGTGAAGAAGCTTCTTCTAATATCCGATCTAAATCTCCCCTGGTGCTGCTTGAGTCTATTTCCATTCAACCTATCATCCTTGTAAGAAACCTCAAAATCTACTCTACTTAATCGGACTCCTTGTGAAATCCCAATTAATTTAATAAGGTGCTTGTATACAGGGAAAGACATATTTTGGAAGGCAGGGATTGCTAATATGGTAGAAGATTGGTGAAAGGTAAATCCTTGCAAGCTTGTAGAAAGAATCACCTGATGAAAATGGTGAAAGTTTACGGATTAGGTTCATTAGCATTTTAGGCAAAATACGGTTCCAAATTCCATTAACTTTGAGCAGGGTTAATGGGATATTTCCTCTTAAATGGCTACAATCAGATACAAAATTTCAGTTGCATTCAGCTGTCTAACTTTGGTTCACCAGCCCTACCATCAATCTAGCTATGTGAGATGTGTTGAAAATACCTTTTCATAGTACCACAGTATCATAGTATCATTCAGGGATGGAAGGGACCACAAGGATCATCTAGTTCAACCCCCCTGCCATGGGCAGGGACACCCCACACTAGATCAGGCTGGCCATAGCCTCATCCAGCCTGGGCTTAAACAGCCCCAGGGACGGGGCCTCGACCACCTCGCTGGACAACCCCTACAGTAATGTTCTGAAGCTTTTTCATTTTGAAATAAAAAAAAATATATTCAGGCAGATTCTAGTTTTGCTCCATTCCTCCTCATCCTATCACTACCTGTCACCCTAAAAAGTCCCTCACCAGCTTTCTTGTAGGCCCCCTTAAAATACTGGAAGGCCACAATAAGGTTTCATCAGAGCCTTCTCTTCTCCACACTGAACAACCCCAACTCTCTCAGTCTGTCTTCATAGCAGAGGTGCTCCAACCCTCTGATCATCCTTGTGGCCATTCTCTGGACATGTTCCAGCCTGTCCATATCTTTCCTGTAATAGGGGCTCCAGAAGTACTCCAGGAGTCATCTCACCTGAGTGGAGCAGAGGGGGAGAATCACCTCCCTCAACCTGATGGCTGTGCTTCTCTTGATGCAGCCCAGGATATGATTTGCTTTCTGGGCCAATCTGGAAAATAATCAAATTGTGGCATCTAATGATGACAAATATTGTGGACTCTGTCATTTAATTATTGAAGAATATGTGTTAAAATATATAGGCCATGCAAATAGATTAGTCTATGAGAAATAAGATGCAAAACACCTGCAGTAAAGTGATTTCTGGGGTTGAACGAAATAAACATGCTCATCTTGGGGCTCTGTCAGGAGCCCCAGTATGTGTTTTGCTAGCTGAGATAATTCTATGTGTGTGATCTTCCCCTTTTAACAAAGTTCAATAATTTAAAATAATACTATAATTTAAAAATCAAATACATATAGTAATTCATAAGTCTTATGTGTTCTGGTTTTGTATATACTTCTCTCCTTTCTCTCCTCAGATTCAGTAATAAAATGTGAAGTGCCAGGGGAAAGTAAACTTTTCCTGGTCTGACTTGCCTAATGATTTGACTCTGTGTTAACTGAAATACAAAATAAATTAGCTACTAGGAGTTTTCAGTTCCATGACTCCTGTATCACCCAGGTCTGCATGCTTAGATTGCCACTGAGTCATGCTGGTTCATATATGTGACCGTATTAGGCTGTGCCTTTAAGAAAGGGACAATTGCTGGAACACTCTGGCTGAATATTTTGAAAACATTCAGATATTCTAAATGAATTTCATTGGTAGATTGGTAGAATGCAACTTTAAGTTTTAGTTCAGTTTGAGTCTGTCTCTGTTTCAGTCTGTTCTGCCTGTCCAGCCTGTGTGCTTCTGAGCAATTAGCCAGAGTTGACCTTGAGCTAAGAAAACTAATTCCTGCATGTGCTTTTGAAGCCTAACAAAATTTCATCCTTATTAATTACCTTTTCTCTCTCTCTAGCCCTTTTTGGGAAAAAAAGGGAGATAGGGGGAGACAAGGGGGTGCAGGGCGGGGGGGGAACCCTCCTCTGTCTGGAGGAGGGAATTTTGTCCTGTATTACTTTCTTTGCTGTGTATTTCTGTATATATTGTAAATACTGTATATATTGTGTATATATATAGATTTGCATTTCATCTTGCTTGTAAATATAGCATATCCTTTGCTTCTCTGACTGAGCTAGCTGTGTTTTCTTTCTTTGTGGGGGAGGGAGAACTGAACCTTCTCTCACCGCCACAATATATTCAGGTACATTGGTGTTATTTCATAAAAGACACACTTTTTGTCTGGTTTTGAAGGAGTTTTTCTACTTGCAAGTGTTTCTCCTTGCATTGAGAGAAAAGAGTGTTTTACCCTCGTTGCGCTATTTATGTGAGTGTGTCATAGAATCATAGAATTGTTAGGGTTGGAAAGGACGTCAAGTTCTGGATGTCAACCCACATATTTAACATCATTTCAATCTCTTCCTATTCATAACTCCAAACAGTCAGAATTTAGCTGCGAGTTTTGGTGCTGTTCCTGAACTGCATATTGAAGGCACCTGAGTTTTCATCGCTGAGGCTCCCTGACTGCTATATTTATGATCATGTGTGATAGTCTAATAAGTTTGTCTCTCTCTATGTGAGTCAACAAAGATAAAAGTGATAGCAGAGCCACTGGAAAGAAGGTGGAAAGAATCCTGTCCACCAATCCTGGATGCAAATCAGCTTGTGATTGCATCGTGATAACACGGGACTACAACAATGGACCCAAAGACCCAGCCATCACGCTTTCTGGGCAGGGTGGTTTCCGCCCATCAAGTACCTTGGGCAGGGTGATACAATGGTTTCCACCACCTGTGTAAAGGAATGTGGGAGGACTTGTCTGTATGGAGATGGGGTAGACAGAGATTCCCCCCTCCTCCAGCCAGGGTCTTGCCCAAACACACAGATTTCCTGCCACTGGAATTCCTGAGGGACAATATTTGACTACATACCTAAGGACTAAAAAACTGTATAAAAGACTTGAACAACTGCTGGTTTGTAGAGAGAAACACAAGAGAGAAACAGAGGAGAGAAACAGAGGAGAAAAACGGGGAGAAAAACGGAGATGAAGGAAAACACAGGAGACGGGCCAGGCCGCTGAGAAGCCGGGACAATGCTGCTCCGGAGAAAAGAAGCTGCCCGGAGGACCACAGCTCCAGCCAAGCCTCAGCATCCTTTCTCTACAGACCCAGGCTGCCCAGAGGAGCCTCAGCACTGTTCCTGTATCAACCCAACATCTCCCCAGAGGACCACAGCTGTTCTCCAGCAAAAGCCTCACCACGGTGTCTCTACAAACCCAACATCTCCTGCAGCACCTTTCCTCCACAGACTTTATCTTGGGGGGGATGAGGGGTGTGGTAATATAATTCCTTTCCTCTTCTATCTCTCTCTCTCTCTCTCTCTTTATTTTCTCCCTCTCCCTTTCTTATGTCCACTTTCTCTATTTTCTCCCTCTTCCTTTCTTATGTCCACTTTATTTATCCCTCTCCCTTTCTTATGTCCACTTTCTCTATTTTCTCCCTCTTCCTTTCTTATGTCCACTTTATTTATGTAATAAATAGTCTAGCTGTTGATGCTTTGGCCTCGTTTGTGCCATTAATTTCACAACACGGGAATATTTAAAAGAACTGTGTCTCTGGACCGAGACATCTAATGTCTCCGGACCGTGACATTTAAATGGCGTAGTCGGCAGGATTCCCGTGCAGTGAAAAGTATCACAGCAAAATTATTGCATTTCTGAGAACCCCGAAATGTGTGTGTGTGCCTGAGACGTACTTTTAGTACGAAGCGAGAGTGGAGTCCAGATTCGCGTTTCCACTCGCCCGCGAGGGAAGTGGCCGGAGAAGGACGAAGCGAAATTTTCAGAGAGACTGTGTGGGAGTTCTCAAAAGCTTTAAATGTGTGTGCTTTCTCGGGGAAGATTATCCGGGGTACAACTGTTGGTTTTATAGTGTGACCTCCTCGAGAATCCTCTGTACCCTGCTTTAAATGTGCGTGCTTTCCCGGGGAAGATTATCTGGGGTGCAACTGTTGACTTTATAGTGTGACCTCCCCGAGAATTCTCAGTACCCTCTTTTAGGAAACCCAGTGTTGGTGATATTTGTAAAGTGTGGCTTTCCCGAGAAGCCCAGTATTGAAGCAGAAGTTGAGAAACTTCTGCTGGTGTGTGTTCGCTCAGGGAAACAGAGTGACTCTTCCCTAAGAATCACAAGGTTGTTATCCTAGTGTAACAAAAAAATTTGAGGTACAAAAGCTGAGAAGCTTTTGCAAGTGTGGGTTCACTCAGGGAAATAGTGTGACTTCCTTGAGAAGCCCAGGTTGTTGTTGTTTTTTCTTGTGTGTGACCTCTCCTGAGAAATCTATTGTGCATTTTTCCTGGAGAAGATTATTTTGGAGTAAGCCTTTTAAAAGTGTACGTTTTTCCAGGGAAGATTTTGCTGGTACAAACAGTGTTTTGATCTGATTTCCCTGTGAAACTTAGTGCCCTATTAAGAAATGCTTTGTGAAACAAAAGAGATGGCCCGGAGTGAGAGGCTTTTTAACCTTTTAGAAGTTCACGGTGCCCGCCCATCTGTACAGGTACTTGACTGGGCCCGTGAAAATTGGCATAATTTCCAGAGTGTGGCTGATAGAATTGTGGCCCTGCAGAAAGATGCACGAGCAAAAGCCGGGAAAGGCAAAGGTTTTATTTGTGCGGTTTTAGGTGCCTGTTTAGCTGCCTCAGTGAAGGAGAAAGAGGAATGGCATGAACAGTAAAATATAACTATTTCCTCTTTGCAGGACTTAGTTTCGTCACTGCAAAGCCATGTTGCCACTTTGAAAGACGTAGTGGCAGATCTTAAAATTCAATTGGAAAAGGAGAGGAGGCAAAATTCGTATTTGGACTCAAAAGAGGGTGTGAATTACTTGGAGTCTGCCCCTATGTGCCCTCGGGCAGAACTGACAGTGGCTAAGGAAGCTGCTGCGCATATCAGACCTCTCATTAAAACTGAAGTTTTATATGAGGATGGGGAGGTTACCCCCACTATCACAACCAAAGAAACGCCTTTCTCCTACACTGAATTGGCCAAAATTCGTGCAGAATTTGCACGCTCTGCTGAGGAATCTGAGGTGGAATATGTCTGGCGAGTTTCAAAAACTGGAGGTGATCAGATTATGTTAACAGAAGCTGAAGCCATGGGCTATTGGGGTGATAATGTTTTTCTAACTACAAAAAACAGAAGTGGACCCTGGAGTCTTACGCAAAGAGCTGCCTATTGGGCAGGGGGGTTTGATCCAAAGGAGAGGGGTGAACCCCTAATTCTGCGGGGAGGGATGAATCAGATAATGGAGAATGTGCAAAAAGCTGCATGCCTGCAGATGATATATGAAAGGGAACTAAAACATCATTTTGAATCCCCTCTTTCTATCCTGGTGGATGCAAACAGAATGACTCCTTTGATCAGGGGCCTCTCTGACTTGCTTAAAATAAGAGGTATCCAGCTTCAAAAAGAAATAGCTAATACCCCACTTTCTTCCAGGACATGGCAAGATGTGGGGAGGGAATTATTAGATTATGCTAGGCAGTATAGTGTACCTGAGGAAATGAAAAAACCTCAAACTAGAGGCTTGAGACATGTGAAAATGACTCACCCACCAAGCTCCCAGGGCCAGATGCGCCGTATTCCTAGTAGGCACCTGGCTGGGGGCAGGGAACACTTGAATACCCGGCAATATTGGTGGGGGGTGGGTCGGGAGAAAGGTATTCCAAAAGAAGTGGTTGATGGGGTAGCCACGAGACAATTACGAATCATTGTGCAATGTTGGCCCGAGCCTAAAAAGAGGGCTGAGGTCACTGCTCCCCTCTTGGTGGGACCATTTGATGAGGGGAGGGATATGGCCCCCAGGGCAACTAAGGGCTTCACTTCCCAGCGGTGAATTGGGGGGTGAAGCATGAGTCAGGAGATCACCAAAAAATTGTACTTGGTTTGGAAAAAGGCCTTTGTTTGTGTTTAGCTTGGCTTTGAGAGAACCTGAAACAATCAACGATACTTACAGGCCCATTCAAAGTAATTATCACCTGAGAGGGTGGCTCTGAATGGTAACCTGGAAATACCAGTTTTGTATGTTTCAAGGTTGTGTTTCTTATTTGTGTTTCTTATTTAAGTTCTAATGCTAAATTTAAGTTCTAATGCTGAAGACTACCTGATGTATTGTCAAAAGGACTTGTCTTGCTACAATATGGAAGACCTCTCAAGTTTTGCATCACAGAAGACATCTCTTCAAGGACTGTACTTTCCATAACCCCGCAGACATTCAGATCTGGACTGAAGCTCTCACTTCAATGCCAAACTGAAGGACTGACGGGGTGGGGGGGGTGTGAGTTTGTTTGTTCTCCTGGCTTCCAGGAGGAACAAGGATGCTTTCACCTTGTGTAATTACCTGGTTTAATTTTGTTATATTTTGTTAGCATTGTCAATCTTGTATAAATCCCTGTTGCATACAGTGATTCAACATGTAGTGTCCAATATGCAGTTTGTGTCTAATGATGGTGTACAACAGATTTGTGCTGTTAGCCAATCAAAACTTATGTCTATTGCAAAAATTGTTTAAAACTTCTTTCCTTTCTTTTCCACTTCTTTCCTTTCTTTTCTTTCTTTCTTCCTTTTATCTTTGATTGACGGGGTGGTGTGATAGTCTAATAAGTTTGTCTCTCTCTATGTGAGTCAACAAAGATAAAAGTGATAGCAGAGCCACTGGAAAGAAGGTGGAAAGAATCCTGTCCACCAATCCTGGATGCAAATCAGCTTGTGATTGCATCGTGATAACACGGGACTACAACAATGGACCCAAAGACCCAGCCATCACGCTTTCTGGGCAGGGTGGTTTCCGCCCATCAAGTACCTTGGGCAGGGTGATACAATGGTTTCCACCACCTGTGTAAAGGAATGTGGGAGGACTTGTCTGTATGGAGATGGGGTAGACAGAGATTCCCCCCTCCTCCAGCCAGGGTCTTGCCCAAACACACAGATTTCCTGCCACTGGAATTCCTGAGGGACAATATTTGACTACATACCTAAGGACTAAAAAACTGTATAAAAGACTTGAACAACTGCTGGTTTGTAGAGAGAAACACAAGAGAGAAACAGAGGAGAGAAACAGAGGAGAAAAACGGGGAGAAAAACGGAGATGAAGGAAAACACAGGAGACGGGCCAGGCCGCTGAGAAGCCGGGACAATGCTGCTCCGGAGAAAAGAAGCTGCCCGGAGGACCACAGCTCCAGCCAAGCCTCAGCATCCTTTCTCTACAGACCCAGGCTGCCCAGAGGAGCCTCAGCACTGTTCCTGTATCAACCCAACATCTCCCCAGAGGACCACAGCTGTTCTCCAGCAAAAGCCTCACCACGGTGTCTCTACAAACCCAACATCTCCTGCAGCACCTTTCCTCCACAGACTTTATCTTGGGGGGGATGAGGGGTGTGGTAATATAATTCCTTTCCTCTTCTATCTCTCTCTCTCTCTCTCTCTTTATTTTCTCCCTCTCCCTTTCTTATGTCCACTTTCTCTATTTTCTCCCTCTTCCTTTCTTATGTCCACTTTATTTATCCCTCTCCCTTTCTTATGTCCACTTTCTCTATTTTCTCCCTCTTCCTTTCTTATGTCCACTTTATTTATGTAATAAATAGTCTAGCTGTTGATGCTTTGGCCTCGTTTGTGCCATTAATTTCACAACACGGGAATATTTAAAAGAACTGTGTCTCTGGACCGAGACATCTAATGTCTCCGGACCGTGACATCATGTAATGCACAGAGTTGGAAGACAGTTTTGTGAAGATCAATTTGATCAAAAGACAAAAAAAATTAGACAAGGTTACTTTGCCTCTCCAAAGCTGAACAGAAGATTGAGTGCCACACCTCAGGTTTAATTCACACTATAAATAAGAGGAAGTATATATAAATGGCATTGCCTTGTACCTAAAAGGAACTAATTCTGGAGGAAATACAGCTGATGTTTTTATTGTGATGCCAATATCCACTGACTATCCTTACTTGTGTTGAGACTCTAATAAATCATTGAGAAGACCTACAGCATTTGGGATGATGTCTATCATACTACGGCTCCCAGTGGCTTATGTAGCAATGTAAATTGCATTGAAGGATGAACTCCTGGCTTATATTGGCATCAAGCAGCTCTGTGATCTGATCAAGATGGGGCTTTGGAAACTAGCCCCCTCCTCTAATCTCTGTCTACCCCTCTTATTTCCATGAATATAAATTTCATTCCACCATTGTCACTGCTTCAATACTTTTTATGTTTCAATTTACACACATCTCAAAGTGTAATTTTTCTCATGTACAGCAAATCCAAATTGTGTCTGCACAAGTATTCACAACTGATTGGTAGCACCACCGCTACTCCACAATGAGTAGAATCTCTGCAAAGGAACCCTATAAGATCCATTTACAGGTGAATACAATGTAGCATTGATGGTGGTGGAGTTCAGAAGGTACTTTCATACCCCATGTGGCTCTGAGCAACCTGACCTAGTGTGAGGTGTCCCTGTCCATGGCAGGGGGGTTGGAACTAGGTGATCCTTGGTGTCCCTTCCAACCCCAACAATTCTATGATTCTATGTAATAAGGAAGATTTGGCAATGATATCTCTCTTATCACCAGATAACCAACCCTACTTGGATCAGGCTAATTTCACAAATCTCTTTTACAAACTCTCCATCTTCCTCAATTTTGCCTTTTAGAAAAAGTAAATACATTCATAGGTTATTAATAACCACAACAGTAATAATGTTAATTAAATTCCCATAATATTGGGCAGAAATAAATACTTATGAAGCACTTAGTAGGTGGGAAACAAGCTAAATAAAGGCTAAGCATTCTAACTCAAGGAATTTTGTGGGTATTTTTCCCCTCTCTTGGAACAATTTACAATGCTAAAAAAAAAAAAGAAATTATTGTTCATTCTATTTACTTAAAACTTGTAAGCATTCTTATCAATGTTTAATAGATTGTTCTTAAAATCTTGATTTAGTTTTATGAGCTATAATCATTGTCACTGTGTCACTTGGCTTTCCTGTGTCACTTTGCTTCCCTGTGAAGGTTTCTCACACACAAAGGAAATGCTCCTGCTGTAAGACTCTTGGCTCTTTTACTCAACTGACCTCACACAAGAAAGTCTGAATTAACAAATGACATAATGTTATGGACTGTTGTCTTGCCCTTTCTCATTACTAAAGCAATTACTCCCCAAAATGCATACTGACTCATTATGGTCACTCTATGGAGCTAAACACCAACTCTGTAGTACTCAGATATGGAATCTGAGAGCTAAGTCAGGCTAATTAAATTGGCCCAGACACTTTAGCAAGTAAATTGGGCCAAGTTAATTGGCATGGAGTGAAATAAAGATACTCAGGCACTATTCTTTGAAATACTATTTTAATTATATCTAAAGATGAACATTGCCCTTAATTTTAAATTTCTTAATTAGGATCATGAATAAGGAGAAATAATAATCTTTACAGTCTACAAAGATAAAAATGTGGGATGGAATTTGCTTTGGCCAAGCTTGTTAACCAGTGAGCAAAGATGATGATAATTATTATTCACCATATTTGTCTTACATGCAGACCTATCACCCCAGACCAAAGGTTAATGGGGTGGGTATGAATAAAAAGGAAGATAAATCTGACATGAGCAGTGTATGAAATACAGAAGAAGAAGGATTCTTTTGCAGTAAGATATTTTATCACCCAAAGGGAGTAATGTATATACCACAAGCAACTAATTTTTAATGCAATTCCGGTTTCAGCTGAAATGCAGGTGAAGACTTTTGGATTTGGTCTGGGCTCATATGTAAACACTTCAAAATGCAGTTTCTGGTTTGGCTTAGGCTTAAGAAAAATAAAGTTCAGAGCAGCTTCAGTTAATTGTCTTTGATTAAAACAAAAGTTGGAGCAGCTGGTGTAACTGTGTAAAGTTAATAGTTCTGTCATGTTTTCTGTCATTGTTTTTTCCTTCACTATTGTTTAGTTTCAAAAGGAGCAGGCTACAATACAAGACAAACACAAACAAATAATTTTCATCTCCCACTTTGGGAAAATCAGGATCGATGACTTTACACACTACCCTGTGGTAAATATCAAGGAAATCTGAGGAAATATACCATTTCTAGTCTATGTCACACCCTGCACTAAGAGATCGATTTCTGCATTAGTAGGTGTTAAGGCTTTTCCTGTTGGCAAATCTGTAGTTTCTTGAGCTTGTGCCTGTACTGGTAAAACAGCCAGTTACTGATGTTGTGAGACAGAAACAGGTGAGTGAAGCGTGCTGAGTAATCCAGCAGCAAGTGTGAGCAAGATCAAAGTATGCTCAGTACATTTCAGAAGCAGTGCACTTTCAAACACCTCACATAATTATTCTCTAACCCTCAAAATGAATACTAAGAAACTGCATTGAAAGGGTGTCAAGGGTATGGACATGAAGAAGACAAAGGAGTGCTACAACTAATGTAAGTGCAAAAATTGCCCGTATGTTCTCCCTGTTCTAGAGGCTTAAAAGGATAAGATTATATTCAACAGCTCCAATTAAAGGACACTCCTTTGGAGAAAAGTGCTGAAGGATTATGCAGCTTCTACTTTTTGATAAACAATACCATATTAATTTTGTTATGAAACTAACTTGGTCAAAACAGATTCAAGTTAAGTATGGACTATTATGGGAAATTCATAATCAGAAAAGGCACCTAGCCAGTCTTACAAGCCAGACTATGTATCACACATAAACAGTTGCAATAAATAAATCAGTCAAAAAGCAACGAGGAAATGTTGGCTAATTAAAAAAAGTAGAATAAAATATTCCACAATACTGTAAACTTTAAACTTGGTTTTGTATTGCATTAAGCAAGGCAAAGGAATGCATACAGTACTTGATTTTGTTTTACATAGTGCATCTTCAGACAGCTGAATTTCATCAAGCGTATGCGTGTCTACATCTCTGTTACACAGGTACCCAGGAAACAGATGTAGTCACCTGAAAATGTGGATTTATTGTAATTAGTCTGCACTTCTACCATCACAGGACAACTCCAAATTCAGATGTCAGTTGGAAAGATAATGCTGCACAACCAATTAATCTATCTAGAGAGAGACAAACCAAAATGTGCGCTCACTCACTTACTCAGAAAGGGAAGATCTCCCCATGGGTACCCAAAATATATACCCTCACCAAGGTGGGTTGAGGACTGCTTAGATGAGGTCCCAGTATAAGAGGAGAGAATACAGCTGCCAGGCTGCTTGCTGCATGGAGACCAATTTTATCCAACGTCCCCACAGAGGGACTCTGTTTATCTCCTGTTGAGGGTGCACTGTGGTAAATTTCTAAATCAGTTGGAGAATTGAGCGCTCCAAGCAGCACAAAAACTTCTGGCTTTGGAGGCCCCAGCTAATGCCTGTGAGGCATCAAGTTGATCTTCATCAGCTGCTAGCACGCTTTGGCCCTTTGTCAGGCTGTGTTTGTGTTTGTCAGGGCACTTGTACCTACCACAATCTCATTCACTGGAAAAAGTTCTGAAGAACAGATCAAGGCATAATGGCTCACCTCCTAGCAAAAATAACAATAAGGTTGAACTCTGTGTTCTGTTAAAGAGGACTTCTGAATGTGGCTGAAAACCTATGGTGATACCTATATTTACTTATCTTCTTCATGGCTGGAAAATGAGAGCAATGACAGCAGCCAGGCCCATCTCCTTGAATCTTTAGCATGAGGTAAAGCTTTGTGGAGACAATTACCAGGAAACAGTATCTGCTAACAGTGTTCCCACACTGTCTTTTCTCCCTGTTTAATTCCCCTCCCACTCCTTTACAAAAGCAGAACAGCTGTCAGAGCTGGCCATGGCTAGTCATTACTCCTTTGCTAAGGATTCTGTTTAGGTGTTCTTAGTAGAACAAAAGGAGGGGAACAGAGTGGAGAAATGGAATTAAATATTGGGATTATATCAACAGAAGCATATATATGTATATCTTTATGTATGTATTAATATTGGAGTGATGTGTGTACATATGTAAATAGAGTTTAAACTTAAGTATAATTTGTCTATTTAAATGCATTTATACAGACATGCAAATTTATGTCCAAACATCCTCTATTTTCTGTACCCAGAGAGAAAAAAAAATGAACACTATGGATATTTTCAAACTTGTGAAACAGCAAAACTTCAGCTTTTAGTAGTTGGGGAGCACAGTACAAATCATGGCTATAATATCCAGAGAAACAGGGGGTTATGATGTAAGGCAAATACAACCTTCACTATAACATTATGAAAGCCATGCTAGAATATCAGTACTATATACAGGCTGATAAAAGAGGAATTATTTTTAGGTTTTCTCCAAAAATCAATTTAAGACCAATACCATGTGTATAAATGCCTGCTATAAGAAAATAAACTAACTTTATTGTGGAGGAACAATGTTTTGATGCTACAGTAAAGTCATGAAATCTGACAGCACCGTAGCACAGGCCGTTGTGAAAATGATTCTTCAATGTATTCTTGGAAAAATTGTTGCTGTTCTTTTTAACTAACACAGGGAGTGTGCAGTTGAGTTGAGCGGAGCTGTAATCATTTTAAATGCCAGTGTAATTTGTTTGTGTGTTTAGCTACATGTTTAATTTATTAATATATTTAATAAGTGTTTGTTTTAATTAAGACAGGCTCCTGATTCAAAATTATGCTTTTCAGGTACAATAAACGAGACCTGGTTTTATATTTGTTGCAGTAGAAGCTATTCTGATTTTAACTGCAGGTTAATCAAAAAGCCTTGCAATTTAGCCTCTCAAAGGAAAGGAGGCTGAACAAGGACCTGTATGCAGGCACATAATACCTCAGCAAGGGGAGTGAATAAGACAACCCTTTCCAATTGCTTCTAGCTTCTTATTTTTTTTCTAAAGAGGGATCTGTAGCTTAGGAACCTGTGTAAAATAGTGGACAGAAATCAACATTCCAAAACATAGCTTTGCAAATCAATATGGTATTTAAAGAAGACTTGCTGCCCTCTGTCCTCCTCTAATTATGCTCCTTAAGAAGCTTGAACTGTTAAAAAAGAAGTACTTAGCAGGTGCATAGAAAACACAGATTTAAATGTAATGTATTTTTTCACACATAGTAAGTAACTCTGGGGAGCTTCTTAGACAAGATGCTTTTTGAAGGCAACATGGCATTGCTTTACAAGTACATAAACATTGTTGAACACATCCAGGTGTTTCATGGCTGCTGACAGTTTTCCTGAGCTTGGGAAACAAGAGGCAATAAACATGGTCACAGTGGTTAAAGCGCCTGCTGTTAATTTTGTGAGGGTTTTCTCTTGGTCTTACGCTTTTCCTCAGTAATGTGTCTGATTTTCCTGGATAATGTTCTAATGGCACTAACATTCACAGTAGATTTACTTTATTTCCCTGCTTTTTTGCTGAGACTTTTATGGTGTAATGAAAGCATTTATTTCAGTGTCCCCAGAGACCTGCTTCAAATTGACCTGCTAGCCAGAGCTTTATTATGGACAAAGGCTAAATGAGTATAATCTAGAAATCTTTATTCATTACTATTGCTTCAGCTTCATATTCAGCTGGAGAGCCTCATAATTATCATAATTTATATATAAATGGAACAAGGCACGGAGCACATTTTGAAGAACATTCTCTTCTCACTTTAATCTAGGCAGCACAGTGGCTCTTGGAAGTTGATTACAGACCTATGAGAGTAAGATCATTTAGGACCATCACAAAACACACACACAAGACTTGTGCAGGAGGGCTTAGTAAGATCTCAACCGCCCAGCAAGGTGCAGAGTTGCGAGGACAGGTGTGAAATAGGAGAGCACTCGATTTGTGAGTGTCAGTCTCTTCTCCCAAGAGAGAAATGATAGGAAAAGAGGAAACAGTATCAGGCTGTGCCAGAGGAGGTTGGACACTAGGAAAAAAATTCTTCACTGAATGGGTTGTCAAGCAATGGAGCAGGCTGCCCAGGGAAGTACTACTACACCATCCTTAAAGAAAAATTTAAAGAGGTGTAGATGTGGCAGTTAGGGACATGGTTTAGCACTGACTTGTCAGTGCTGGGTTAACAGTTGAACTCAGTGATCTTAAAGGTCATTTCCAACATAAATGATTCTGATTTCCCCCATAACGCAGTGTGCATGAGAATAGGGAAAAAAATTCCCTCATGATACTGTAGAAACACAAGAGGATCCCCTGAGATCCTCTTGGTACCTCAGTAAGCTGGAAACCAAAATCAGCCAGAGCCATGTCCACAGACACAACTATTCACACAAAGAGTCCTAATAGGTGAAGGTGCATGGATAAAATGACTGTAAAATAAGATTCCAACCTTCCTCTGCCAGTAGATACAGTGCTAGTATGCCACCTGCCATTGCCAACTGAAATGGCAGATTTCTCTACTGTCCCTTCTCCCCAAACTGTGGAATAATTTGTGTTTCCTTTGACATAATCTTTTTTTTTTTTTTTAAAGAACAGTGAAAAGATCAAAATGTTTCCTGACATGATAAGAGCATTTTCTAGAGAGATTCACCAAAACCTGTAATGCTTTCCATTATAAATTTAATCAATATATGCCAATAAAATATTGATCTCAAGATTTTTGGTTAGATTTTTGCCATCTCCACCTTCTCCACCTTTCTCATTAATTTTATTTCTCAAGTACTTGCTAAAAAATTTGTCCAGTATTGTCTTTCTCACACTGCATGGTTTGGTTTAACCTCAGATGACAGCTCAGTCCCACACAGCAACCTTCTCACTCTCCCTCTCTGTGATGGGAGAGAGAACTGGATGGGTAAAAGTGAGAAAACTTGGAGGTTGAGATTAGGACAGTTTAATAGGGAAAGCAAATGCTGTGCAGACAGGCAAAGCAAAACAAGGAATTCATTTGCCACTTCCCATTGGCACACAGAAGTCCAGTCATCTCCAGGAAGGCAAGGCTCCATCATGTCTAACACTGACTTGGAAGACAAATGCCATCATTCTGAATATCCCCTCCTTCCTTCTTTCCCCAGCTTTATATTCTGAGCATGACCTCACATGGTATGGAATATCCATTTGGTCAGCTGAGGTTCAGCTGTTCCAGCTGTGTTCCGTTCCAACATTTTGTGCACCTCCAGCCTATGCACTGGTGGATTGGTTCGAGGAGCAGGAAAGGCCTTAGCTCTACAAGAACTGCTCAGCAATAATCAAAACATCCCAGTCTTATCAATGCTTCCCAGCACAAAGCCACAACACAGCTCCATACCAGCTACTATGAAGAAAATTAACTCTATCACAGCTGAAACTATCACACTGTGACTGAAGAAAATATTCCAAAGCTGAAACAGAGAGGAAGCCTTTTCCCCCCTGCCCTGTCCTGGGAGTGCTCAGCAGGACAAAGGGGAGAAAGCCTTATTCACCATGTTCAGCCTTGCTTAGAAGCAACATTTTAGCTAGCAGAAAGAGAGACAGCAGGGACCAATGTCTGACTGTCACTCCAGATGAACAACACTTGGTTGGTGTGTGAGTGAGAAGAGCCTCTCAAGCCTCCACTATTACAACACCCACGCCCAGTCCAACTGTGCTGGCAGCTCTGAAACTCTCCAGGCTAACCCTCTGGTGCCCAAACACAGACAGCAGGACGTCATCAGTAAAATGAAGACCTGCTGCTCAAACAAGGAATCATTAGCCTTTTCCAGTTCAGCTAGTTTCATGTAATATATCCAGGTCTCAGTGCCTTTTGAGAAACTACTACTGTTGAGATCCCAAGGTTTTGGATCTGTTTCCCAAAGGAAACACCACAGCACTGTGAGAAGTGCTCTAGGTAGAAACACTTCTTAAATACCAGGTCATCTAAAATTGACTCAAGTTGTTCCTGGTAACACCACTAATGTAAACAAAAATGCTGCAATGATATTCTCCCACCTTCATATTTTTGACTCATAAAGAAGAGCTATTCAGTTGTGCTTTGATGAACCAACATCCAAACCCCTCCTCTATCCCCAGGAATGCCTCCAGAATAAAGCCTTATGCAGAGCTTTGAAGATTTCTAGCTTAGGAAAACTTTGCCACTTGGTAAATCTTGGAGAAAATTAAGTCAATTTAGACCAAATTACTTGGAAGGAAAAAAAGGACTTCCTTAACATAAAGCAGTATAACATAAGAAAAGGGTGAATACAACTTTGACAATTTCTGGGAATACACATTAGTTGTACTTTCTATTTCTAAAACATTTTCACTTTAACATCATGCTTGCAAAACAGATCACAGATGCAGACTTCAGTTTTAACTAATACAAGCTTAAACTGAAATATTTGGAAAAGAATAGGAAAGGGAAACCTGTGCTACTGCCCAGTTTAGTCCCTGTTAGTATACCTTCTCACAGCATCTATCACTTGCTTTTAGTGCTTTGCAAAGGGCATTTGTTTAGACATTCAAAAAATACCTTGTCTCCCTCTTCCCACTGTATTGCAATACATGTAATACCTGAGTTCATGTTTTCCTGATGTACTGTCATCTCTGCAGCACTTTAATGTCTGCTTTATACTGATATTCATGAAAATAGAAAATATTGATTCTGCCACTTTGCTCTGGTGAGACCTCACCTGGAATGCTGCATCCAGCTCTGGTGCCCTCAACACAAGAAGGACATGGACCTGATGGAGTCCAGAAGAGGGCCACAAAAATAGTCAGGGGGCTGGAACACCTCTCCTACACGGAGAGGCTGAGGGAGATGTGGTTGCTCAACCTGAAGAAGAGAAGACTCTGGGGATGCTTAGTTGTATCCTTCCAGTACCTGAAGGGAGCCTACAAGACTGCTGGAGAGGGACGGCTTACAAAGGCCTGGGGTGATAAGCAGAGGGGCAAAGGTTTTAAATTAGAG
This sequence comes from Melanerpes formicivorus, assembly GCF_026170545.1. Classification (NCBI taxonomy): domain Eukaryota; kingdom Metazoa; phylum Chordata; class Aves; order Piciformes; family Picidae; genus Melanerpes; species Melanerpes formicivorus. The sequence goes on along the minus strand of NW_027142617.1, from coordinate 251,228 downwards.
AAGAGTAGATTTATGTTGCACATTGGGAGGAATTTCTTTGCCATGAGGATGGTGGAACACTGGAACAGGTTTCAGGGAGGCAGTTGAGGCACCATCCTTGGAGATATTCAAGGTCAGGCTTGACAGCACTCTGGGCAACCTGATCTAATGGAAGATGTCCCTGTGGGGCATGTTGGACTAGATGACCCCTGGAGGTCCCTTCCAACCCAACCCATTCTATGATTCTGCATTCATTTTTGTCTGTTGTTGTCACTAAACTGGGAAAAATTGCAAGAGTTACCAGAAAAGATTTCTGTGATGTTGTTTTATAGTTTTAACTTTGTTTCTTAGCTCATTTAATTGGTTAGATTAGAAAATACCCTTAAGATCATAAAGTCCAACTGTTAAGCAAACACTATCAAGTCCACCCCTAAACCATGTCCCTAAGCACCACATAAATTGAAACACCTTTCTCTTCAAATGGCTTTATAATGAAAACTGTGAGAGTACCTTAATTCTAGGGCATGATTATAAAATTTACATTCACTGAAGTGTGGTGTTATTGTTTTTTCCCAAATGTTCTTTTGTCACAGCAAGACATCCAATTAGGAATTCTGTGTTGGCAGGTAAGAAGCAAACAGTCCTCTTCAGATCCACCTGCGCTTGTTTTCAGAGCAACTGGCTATTTTGTGGAAAGAAAAGTTAAAAATAAAAAGATTGAGAAAACTTGAACAGTGCTCAACTAGTAGAAAAAAAATGATTGAGGAATAGATGAGATGATTTAGAGTTCAAAAGTATTTGGAAGTCCTGTAAATAGAGATTACTAGAGGGAAGAAAACTCATGTTTCTGTGCTAGAACTGAAGGAGTGGCCAAGAGAGTAAATGGTATCCTGGGGTGTGTCCAGCAGGTCTAGGGAGGTTTTTCTCCCCCTCTGCTCTGGCCTGGTGTGACCACATCTGGAATACTGTGTCCAGTTGTGGGCTCCCCAGTTCAAGAGAGACAGGAACCTGCTGGAGAGAATCCAATGGAGAGGCGTGAGCACGATTAGGGGACTTGAGCACCTCCCCTATGAAGAGAGACTGAGAGACATGGGGCTGTTTAGTCTTGAGAAGACTGAGAGGAGATCTCATCAATGTGTATAAATATCTGAGGGGTGGGTGTCAAGCAGAGGGGACCAAGCTCTTTTTTGTGATGCACACTAATAAGACAAGAAACAACAGGTACAAGCTTAAACATAGAAGATTTCACGTCAATATGAGGAGAAAAGTCTTTACTGGAATAGGCTGCCTAGAGAGGTTGTGAAGTCTCCTTCTCAGGACACATTCAAAACCTGTCTGGGTGCATTCCTGTGCAGACTACCCTAGATGATCCTGCTTTGGCAGAGGGTTTGGACTTGATGATCTCTGGAGGACCCTTCCAATCTCTAATGTACTGTGATACTGTGTGAATAACCATCTATCTGCTTTTTGGATGTGCTCTTGTAGTATGGTGAACACCACATGGCTACAAAGAGGAGTCACTGGGCCTGAAAAATCAGAGACTTTGTTAATGTGAATAAGTCTGCCACATACTCTCTCATTTTGGGAGTGAAGGCAGAACTGATTAAGAACCTTTTAATGAAATATCTGTAGGTGGTAGAGGATCACTACTGGAGGCATTAAAACAAATGGTCAGGCCTGTGCAGGCATAATGCAGATAAAATCAAATCATTAAAAGCATGTTTTGTGGAATTATGTGAGTTAGTGTGGGAAAGGCAAGAGAAAGAGTTATGAAAGTGATTTTGAATGGAGACAGAGAGAGTTTCTCAAGTACTTTATTTATGGTAGAAGCATACAAAAGACCAATGACGATGAAAATGACCATTTCACTTGTTTATTAGTGCATTCAAGAAAGACAAACTTGGCCTACAGCTCTTGTAAATGAGCAAAATTAGGACAAGAACATTTCAGATTTTTATCTGAAGCAAAATGGGTTCAGTCAGTAGTCACTCTTTCAGCACTCAAGTGAAAAAAAAAATGCAACAATTTTCTTAGAAAACCTATAGTTTTTCCAGAACCATACATATTATATCCAGAAGCTAAGTTTAAAGAATATTTGGATCCAATTATGTTTAGATAAATTATGTTGATTTTGCCCTAATAGGAGGGCATTAATAAGTATCTGCTCTTTTCAGACTCTTTTCTTCTGGCATGGTATTTACTAGTTTCTATTTTAGAAACACTTGGAGTAAGCAAAAATTATTTTTCCCTGTCTTACAAGGCAACATTTAATTGATTATTCGTGTGTGTGTCCCCCTGCCCCTCCCCCCACCAAAAAAAAAAGCATTTGTTTTTAAACTAGGCACTTCCAGTAACTAGGCACTTCCAGTTAAGTATTTGATTCTCTTGTTTTTCCTGCTCAGGTGGGAAATTGTGGCAATCATCCCAGAAGGGCTGCATTCTCAAATTATTCTCTGGCAAGCTGTGGTTATGAGGGGAAAAAAAAGCCCAACACCAAGTAGGAAGCAACCCTAGGTATAGGCTGGACATTTGTGTCCCAGACAGGATCTAGGAAGTACAAAGTGGGTGTTTTTATTATTTTTTTCTCTGTATGCTCACTTTCCTGTGCTGAGTGCTGGCTTTCTTTGAACATAAGCCAAACCCTATCCCTTCTTTCTTACTACCCGTCTTCTTCCTCTTCCACTCCTCCCCACCCCCCTCCTTATTGCTCTGTACCTTTTATTTCCTCCTTCTTTTGCCCAATTTCCTTTAGTAGTCCAATAAATAATGTCCACCTGAACTCAAAAAGAAAATGAAGCTTGTTAAAGCAAAATATGGCACTGACGTAGCACTTGCTAACTATATCCGTTCTTTCAGCTTGCGTGACTGAGTCTTCTCCAATAGTCTTCTGTCTTCCTTATTTATATTGCATGATTTCTGGGGCAGGGACAGCCTAACTTCTCAGTTAGACTAACTTTTTTGAAGTACTTAGCAGATGGCTCCCTTCTCAGTTGTTTTAATTTCCTTTTTTTTTTTTTTCCTTTCCCAAAGCACTTAGATAAGTGATATTATGTTCCACACTGTTCAGGGCTGAACTTAAAGTATCATTTTACTAAATCTGGAGCTTAATTCAGCAAAGCACTGAAGCATTGACTTTAGGAATGACTAACACCCCTGAATGCCATAGGAAAACTTATATAAATAATTTCTTTTTCTGTTAGAATGCTTTATTAAGTTGGGATCCTATGGTGCCCATTCTTCAATGGGTCCAACCTCTCAAGAAGCCATCCTGATAATAAGAGCACTTCTAGTGGTTTTGAACCATGGTGTAAAAAAGTGCAAAGCTATTAACATGATCTGGAATGAAAAGGTAATCTGTAGTTAATTCACTAAAAGGAAAGAATTTATATAAAATAAGCTATTGCTAAATATAATCATGATGCCATCCAGGGGGGTCTTGATAGGCTGGAGAGCTGGGCCCCATGAAGTGCAACAAAACCAAGTGCAAGGTCTGGCATCTGGGGCGGAACGATCCCAAGCACCAATATAGGCTGGGCAGTGACTGGCTTGAACGCAGCCCTGAAAAAGGGACTTGGGGGTTCTGGTAGATGAGAAGCTCAACATGATCCACCAGTGTGCACTTGTAGCCCAGAAAGCCAACCAGATCCTGTGCTGCATCAAGAGAAGTCTAGCCAGTAGGTCGAGGGAGGTGATTCTCCCCCTCTACTCCACTCTGGTGAGACCCCACCTAGAGTATTGCATCTAGTTCTGGAGCTCCTATTACAGAAAGGATCTGGATGTGCTGGAACATGTCCAGAGAAGGGCCATGAGGATGATCAGAAGGCTTGAGCACCTCTCTTATGGAGACAGACACAGAGAGTTAGAGTTGTTCAGTCTGGAGAAGAGAAGGCTCCAAGGAGACCTCATTGTGGCCTTCTGTATCTGAAGGGGGCTACAAGAAAGCTGGTGAGGGACTTTTTAGGGTGTCTGGTGAGGGACTTTTTAGGGTGTCAGGTAATAATAGGAGTAGGGTGAATGGGACAAAAATAGAAATGGGTAGATTCAGATTGGATTATAGGAAGAATTTCTTCACCCTGAGGGTGGTGAGACACTGGAACAGGTTTCCCAGGGAGGTGGTAGAAGCCCCATCCCTGAAGATTTTTAAGGCCAGGCTGGATGGGGTTCTGGACAACCTGATTTAGTGTCGTGTTCCTGCCCATGGCAGGGGGGTTGGAACTAGATGATCCTTGAGGTCCCTTCCAACCCTGACAACTCTGTGATTCTATATAATTGAATAATATAACATATGCAAAATATTATATTTTGAATTATATTCTTATGTTTTCCAGATCTGTGTTGTTTCTTGATGACTAAATTTTACTCAACAAATTCCCCCATTTCCAAGTATTGATAATTATTGAAATCATACAATTTACTTCTTGAAACAGAAGAACCACACTGAACCAGTGAAATAGATGACATTTTTCCTGTGAGAGTAATGCCTGTATTTTGTGGTCATTTGATTGCCAACATTTTTTTCAGTAATTATTTGCTATTGTATCAAAATGCTTTCTTCTGAAGAAGTGGTGAAAATGTGCAGATTTTTCTGAAGAGGACTGTTGGTATGGAACTCAATTATCTTCCCTGAGGTGACTTATAAAACTGTTGGACTTGATCACAGTATCACAGTATCACAGTATAACTTAGGTTGGAAAGGACCTCGAGGATCATCGAGTCCAATCTATCAACACAGACCCCATGACTAGACCATGGCACCAAGTGCCACGTCCAATCTCCTCTTGAACGCCTCCAGGGACGATGACTCAACCACCTCCCTGGGCAACCCGTTCCAATGACCAATTACTCGCTCGGTGAAGAACTTCCTCCTCACCTCGAGTCTAAACCTCCCCTGGTGCAGCTTGAGACTGTGTCCCCTTGTTCTGGTGCTGGTTGCCTGGGAGAAGAGGCCAACCCCTTCCTGGCTACAACCACCTTTCAGGTAGTTGTAGAGGGCAATGAGGTCACCCCTGAGTCTCCTCTTCTCCAGGCTAAACAATCCCAGCTCCCTCAGCCTCTCCTCATAGGGCTTGTGTTCAAGGCCTCTCACCAGCCTTGTTGCTCTTTCAAGGCCTCTCATCAGCCTTGTTGCCCTTGTTGATGATCCTGATCCCCAGGGTCTTTTCCAACCTGAATGTCTTTGTGATTTTGTGATTCTGTGTTTCAGTGCTGATTTCTAGTACAACTTCAAAAATCTAGGAATTTCCAGATGATTGAAAAAGACTGGAAAAAAAAATATATAAAAAAATAGAAAGCTAATACAGTGTTTGAATTTAAAAACTTTAAAATATGATTACTCCATTAGCTAGATAATGCTCACATCAATTCTGTGCAATCAAATAATTTAAGTGGGACTTGATTTATAGAAACTGATAAAGAGAAAACAGTCATCTCCAATTGACATTAGTTTATGGAAACCATACATTGCCCAAACCAAAATTATCTCTGGTGAGTTTACAAGTTGGACTGCTGAAGGAACCAGTGCTGCTTTGTTACTTCTTATTGCTGAAAAGAATTCTCAAGCACACAATTCAGACCATGACTTGAAATCTATAGGGGTTTCAGAGCAAAGTTGTAAGAGTTTTGAAAAATGGTAGTAGCATAAGTTGGTGCTCTGGACATGTAGGCCTTCCAGAGAAGAGCTGGGTCTGATGATCTCAGAGGGCAAGAAGAACAGATATAACATAAACAGAAGACTCTTTGATACAGGAGACAAAAATATAAAAAAATATGTTGTAGAGAGGGAGGTGTTGGACTCTTCTCCCTGGTAACAAGTGATAAAAAGAGAGGAAAGGGTCTCAAGTTGCAGCAGGGGAGATTTAGATTGGATATTAGGAAAAGTTTCTTTACTGAAAGGGTTGTCAAGCCCTGAAACAGGCTGCCCAGGGAGCTGGTGGAGTCACCGTCCTTGGAGGTGCTTGAAAAACATGTAGACATGGCACTTTGGGATATGATTTTATGGCCATAGTGGTGTGAGGTCAAAGTTGGACTCAATAACCTTGAAGGCCTTCATTATTCTATGAAAATATCAAATGTTTGGAAATGCATATTAATTTACTATATGATAGTAGATTCATGTGATCCTTCTGCTGGCTTCAGTAAATTCAGTGTTGAACTACGCTCATAACTATCAACCTGCCATGAGATAGAAACAGTTAATTGACTGTTTATGGTCTGCTTGCTTAAGAGTGCACTATTACTATTATTTATTAGAAATTTAAATTAGAAGGGAACGTGAAATAATTTAGATTTAACTGCTTTCTCACCTAGGCAACATAAGGGATCAGATATCCTTCACCAAGCCTATATTATGACTTTTCAAACTCAAGGAGTCAAAAGAAGAATGGTTGATATTCAAGAAACAGGATTTCATCTCACTTTTTAGTCAAAGACCTATGCAAGCATTTCTGGATGGGTGGAGTTTTTCAAGTTCAACACAATAAGCTAAAGGACTTAACAGAACACTTTTATTTGAGACAGATGAGCAATTATAGCATTGTGCAGGTATTTGATTTGTTTGAGAAGTTAGCTGATTATTAAAGCCAAAATAATTTTAACTGATAGCCATAAATTTAGAAGGAAGAATCCTAACAGAGAGGAGAGTAAGGGGATGTAGATAGCAGAAAGGAAAGCAGAGTCACTTGTAGTAGATTATGCTTAGACAAACCTGTGAATGGGTCAGAATGGTCGAAGAAGTCATTGGCTTTTAGCCTGTATCAGAAACTATGTTACAGGCTCAAAATCAACTACAATGAGACTGGATCAGTTCAAAACACCACTTAAGGGCACCATAAAGTATCCCAATGACTCCCTTCTGGGACTAAATTTTTATGAATAAAATCTTATTCAGATTGAACATAAGGGTAGGTGCTGGTTCTCAGGAGTAAGGCAGGAACTTCCACATGCACAGTGAAGTCCTCTGAAGGAGCACTTTCATGTGCACTTATCCATCCGCACACTCAGACAACAGGAGCAAAGCTTAAATTCAGCACTTTGATAATCAGTTATTTCCATGATGTATTAGAAGTGATTCTGTATGGTTAGAATAATCTGCCTGAACAATATAGATCCTATTGTGAGACATGAGAAAACATCTTGATGTGTCTTTGTTGGTACAGCAGTTGCTGCTGTTGGCTTTAGTGGCTTTCTTTTTTTTCTTTTTCTTCTTTTAGCATGTATCAAGATCTTAATTCATTGTACAAATTGTCACGAGAAAGAGGCTTTCGATTTTCCAAGCAGCAATGAATGAATTTGTGGTGGGTTGAAAGTAAAGCCGCTGACTTTTGTACACTGACTTGCAAGCTTTTGAACCAATGAAAGATTAACTGAACTCTGCTATTGCTTGCATTTTGAGTAAAGCATTTCTGGAGTTTTAACTTTAAATTTGAGATGAAAAAAATAACTGAGAGAAACGGTCACCTAATAGCCAGAATGTCTTACAATTTAGGGAAGCAGTGAATCTGCACTGAATGGGCTTTTTGTGCAATGAAAAGCCACATTTGAATTTAATTACATGTTTTTACCAAAACATCACTTTATTGTATTACCAGAGGTTAGAAGTTAACCTTTTACTGTTCGCTGCTTTGTCTTCTAAACATGCCGCCTTGATTGCAGGCTGCTTTGTGCTGTTAGTTGGAAAGAAACATTTTGAGCTTCTTTATTCTTATTGACAACAGGTTTAAACAGGTTGGCATAACTATACTGTGATCAAAGGAGGAATCATTTGTGGTATGACAATGCACAGAACATTCACATTATGCACTCTGCTTTTATGGGTGCTGCACATTAAGTTGAATATCACACTTGGAGGAGATTATTAGGAATCAGAAATCAAGAATCATAGTGCAATTTGCACTGCTTGGCTGGCTATCAGGAAATACTATGAATACAGTGGAGGCTGGCATTCTAACACTGATGCAAGCCCTATTCACTACGTCTTTAAAGTGTGGATTTCTGATTGCATATTGAAAACAGGGGGACTGCGAACCTCCTGAAGCAGAAACAGTAGCAAAAGGAGCACTTTATGAATTGGAGATGTCTAATTGTTTATTTCCAGTTATTGGTGCTGTGGGTTTTTTATAACTGTGCACATACACCAGGATAGAGAGATTCTCAAGATGAATAAAATGAAGTTAAAACATTTGAAAAGTGCACAAAGTTGCATTAACATGGCAACCTGCAAGGCACTAGGACGAAGCATTCATAATAAGGCAAGGGAAAAACAAACATATAGAATGGATAAGAAACCACACTCTTGAAGTGGTGCAAAAGCCATCTGGTTTTACTTTATTCCTAATGCAACAGTTTGCTCCTCTTTTCTAATCTTAGGTTAGCATTTTAAGTCAGAATGCTGTTCAAATGGAATTACATTAGAGCAGCTTAGAAGCAACTCAGAAGAGACTCCTCAGACTCCCTGCCTTCATAGTGGCAAGGAGGGGGCTTCTCTGGGGATGTCAGATCTAATCATTACTTCTGAAGGCATCTACCTACACTGCAACTCTAGGAAGCCAAGTTAACTGCCTCAGGTTGGGAATACTTTCCTCAGAGTGTCCAAACCGACATGCTGTAAATTGAAAGGACTTGCAACTTTACTTTTGCATGTCCCTCAATGTGTCCACTCTTTCAGAAGAGAGGTCTGAATGTGATCTTCTTTTGATTGATGTCCCTGAAGTGTCTGAGAGAGATAAACTGATGCTAAGGCCATTTTTTCCAAGGATAGAGAGAGTAAAAGTGTGAAAGACAATCATTTTTTGAAGCACTGAAGTGAAAAGGACTGGTCTGCATGAAAGACCTCTGGATGTTAAAGAGTTGAGCAACTCCTGAGTTTTCCAGAGAAACATACTAAAGAGTGAATTAGGTCATTTGGACTGAAATGTCCTCATCCTATCCAGTACCCCAAAGTGCATGAAAACATGTTCACCTTAGGGTTCCACAGGCAATATGTTCTGTATTTCCTCTCATGGTAAAAGGTTGCATTTGAACAAACCCTTTAGTATAATTCAAAGAGAGAAAGTGTCACATGGGATTAGACCAAGCATCAATCTAGACTGGCATCCTATAGTGGCCTAGAACAGATGTTTCAGAGGGAGATAGGAAACCTCTGTAGTGAGAAATGCTATAATGTTATGCAAGAGTTTCTTCCTATCCAGGGAAGAAATCTTGAAACATACAGCTAATTTCTTATTAAAAATATGATGAAATTAATATTTTGCCTAGTCTGGGAAAGAAGTTACACACAACATGAAAAGCACTTAATCTTCATTCTCTTTACATAGAATCATAGAATGGCTTGGCTTGGAAGGGACCTCCAAAGGTCATTTAGTCAAGGCCTCCTGCTGTGAGCAGGGACATCCTCCATTAGATCAGGCTGCCCAGAGCCCTGTGAAGCCTGACCTTGAACATCTCCAAGGATGGGGCCTCAACTACCTCCCTGGGCAACTTGTTCCACTACCCTCACATCAAAGAACTTCCTCCTAAGAGCCAACCTAAATCTACTCTTCTCTAATTTAAAATTGTTGCCCCAACTGTTGCCCTAACTGTTAACCCCTTAAGTTAGGTCAGACTGGTGAGCAGCTTGAAACAAGCAATATCAGAGGGTCATAATCAAAGATGTGAAAGTGAAATGCTATGGTCTTTCTCAAGGTACTGCTAAGTCTGTCACTTCATTTTTTTCAAACCAGTGTGAGAAAGAAATACAAGCCATACCAATGTTCCTATTTGCTCTCTTGCATGTTGTGTACTAGGCCTGTCTTACTGTCTGACAGAAGCCTAAAGAAAAGGATACTTATTTAGCTGAAGCTATTACCTCTTTTATTTAAAAACCTCAGTTGTAACTATGAGAGGCAGCTAAGCAATATTTTAGAATTATAAAATGATTTGGGTGTGAAAGGACCTTTAAAGGCCATCTAGTCTAAAATCCCTGCAGTGAGCAGGGACATCTTCAACTAGATCAGATTGCTCTGAGCACTGTCCAGTCTGACCTTGGATGTTTCCAGGGATGGGCTTTTTGCCACTTCTCTGGGAAATCTGTGCCTATGTTTCTTTAACATTAGCATAAAAAAAAAGTCTATCTTCTATCTAGCCTAAATCTTCCCTCTTGTAGTTTAAAATCATCACTCCTTGCGCTGCTACAACAGAACCTGCTAGGTTTCATCACATTTTCATGTGATGAAGCTTGACTCTTAAATTTAATGTGAAATATAAGAATATTTTGGACATATTTTACACTCTTTTAAAGTGCCACATTAGTGTAATTTACTTTACCTTACTGCAGTAACTGGAGGCCAGCCAAGCCTAAGAGTTCAGCAAATCTGGGATGTATCCAAACTTGTAAATAGTTGGAAGGCATTTTGCCTACCTTAGACTGAAGAGGCTTTAAAAAGGGTCCTAATTCACTTAAAATACAGTTCTTCTTGAAATATTTTATCTAGGTACATTTAAGCACAGTATTTGTTTACAACCCTTATTAAACTTTCATTGACACGATCAAGCAAGCTGTTATGCTAACAACTTACAGTATGTCTTAAGTGTCCTATAAAAAGTATATCAATCCTTAGATATTAAAGAAACCTGAATCACCTCCAAAACTCTGAGGAGTGCTTTGCTGCTGCCAAAATGGGGAAAAAAAAAAAATATTTTGTTTTTTTTAAGTGACAGACATAAGGATAAATATTCTGAATATTCTGTTCTTGCTTTCCTGGCTGCACAGAGAAAAGTTTCACACACAGAAAAGTGGTTCTCCTCCCCTCTACTCTGCCCTAATGAGTCTTCACCTGGAATATTGCATCCAGTTTTGGGCTTTCCAGTTCAAGAGGGATAGGAATCTACTTGAGAGAGTCCAATGGAGGGCTACAAGGATGAAGAAGGGTCTGGAGCACTGCCCTATGAGGAGAGGCTGAGAGCCCTGGGGCTGGAGAAGATAAGACTGAGAGGGGATTTAATAAATGTATATAAATATCTGAGGGCTGGTTATCAGGAAGGAAGGGACAGGCTCTGCTCAGCTGCACCCTGTGATAGGACAAGGGGCAATTGATGTAAACTACGACACAGGAAGTTCCATGTCAACATGAAACAGAACTTCTTTACTCTGAGGGTCATGGAGCGCTGGAACAGGCTCCCCAGAGAGGTTCTGTAGTATCCTTCTCTGGAATCTTTCAAGCCCAGTCTGAATGTGTTCCTTTGTGACTTGTGCTAGATTCTATGGTCCTGATCTGGCAAGGCATTTGGACTTGGAAATCTCTGGAGGTCCCTTCCAACCCCTATCCTGTGATCCTGTGAACATCATGGAAGAGGCAGAAGGTCCATTCCTGCAAAACTGTAAGTGGAATCTGAAAGTCAGATGATCAATATATTTGCCGTGACATTCTTCTCTGGTCTGGATTTTCATCCTTGACTAGCACCACTTACATATGGCATTAAGAAGTCAGATACAGCACAAAATGCTTTTTTAGTGTTGCTTTACTGCAAATCTTTTCTATTTTATTTGTTTTAAGGTCACATGTGAATCAGCAATGTTCCATGTGTACATTGCTCTCTGAAACGAGAGACTTAATTTCAAAAGCATTGGAAAGTGAGGCCCACAGTGACCTCTCAGAACAGAACCTTCAGAAGATGCTTGATTGTGCCCAGGCTGAAAAAGGATGTGCTGGAACCATGATTCCCCATTTTGGAAAATGCTTGTAAATCTATTTGCCTTCAAACTTGTGCAAATTCCCTTTTGATTTACAGCTTAAGACAAAGTTTGTATTGAACACTGGATTCTAATTTTCCTTCTTGAATTGCATTTGATGTGCAGGGACGTCAAATAAGTAAAGATTAAGCTACTTGGTTTTCTCCTATTCAGTCTTAATTACCCTGCTGACTTGTACATTTCCCAGATGTTAAATAAGCTACGCTTGTGGCAGATATCACAACTTTCTTATGCAGATGTTTTATGACCGTCCCACCTCATTGGCATAAAGAGAGGGGGAATAAAACCATGCATACAAACAGCAAAAAAGGAAAAAATTGTCTGAAGAACTTCAGCCTATTTTATCCTAGTAATTATAGCTTACAAGGCTTAAGCACAGAAAGAAAGCCCTGAGAAAGCCCACTGATATCTGATTTGGGACTGAATATATGTGTAGTGAAGATGCTATTTGGAAAAGATCAGAAACTTCCAGAAACAAGTATGCTGTTCGTGCATATTCCCACTAGTCACTCATGACTGATCCATTTTTGAAAGGCCAAGTTATGTGTGAAGTAACAATCTCCTCTAATTTTCCCTTGGACAGAGAGAGTTCTTGGATGAACTAAGCTAGTCAAAATGCAATGAGAGAATATTTTAAGTGTAAGGATAAAAATAAATAAATAAATCTGCAAATAGTCAGTGTAGGACTGAACAGTATCTGCTCTGAAGGAAAGCCTGTAGTAGTTGCCTTTACAGTCTGAACTGTGCATATGGTAGGCTCCCAAAACAGTATCACTTTGAATATGTTACATATCTCTGTTTAAGCAAAACTGAGGAGGCCAGTCATCTACCAGCCCAATCAGTTAATATTATGTACTGTGAAGACCTCAGCCAGTTTAATTTCAGCCCTCTGGTGTATTTGGAAATGGACAGAATACTGCCCAGGTTCCAAGAAAATCACAAGGTCTCTTGTAAATGAGGAAATATCATCTCTGTACAAAGAAAGTCAGTAATAAGTTCCTATGCATGAATTAGAGTATGTAGTAAAAAATGTCAATTTTAAATCTTGAAATGGACAAATTTGTATGATGAATTCCAAAAGATTTAGTTGCAGTGAATTTTAGAATGGTTTCAGTTGAAAATACCTTTAAGATCATTGAGTCAAACCATTATCTAACTACATTTTCTTATACATTATCCACAGCACTTAAAAATTAAATCCTTGCTTGTTCTAAAGTGTGATTTCAGTGTTCTCTGTATGTACTGGATATTTCCCTTGTCAAGGAGGGTTTCATGTAGTATATTTTACTGTCTGAGAGTGAAGTGTAAAAGTTTGGTACACCTGACTTACTTAAAAGCGGAGAAACTTGAGTGGTGAAGCTGACATCCATAACTTATTTAGGTATTTTTGAGTACAGATGCAGCACATATGTAATCTCTGAAAAAAAAAAAGACATTCCCTGATAAACTTAAACCTTCTTCATTCTCCCATCTCCAAAGAGTCCACTAAAGCTACAGCAGAGTAAGCTACTTTTAATTGTAAGGGAAATTAAAGACAGAAATTTTTAAAAGCATATGAAGTTTCTGGGTATAAAAGAAAGAAAAGAACTCCCATTCAGTACTTAAAATAGCTAGCTGAATGATTTTGTTTTATTGACCAAAATATGGTTGAAGCGGTTATAGAAGTTGCTTGGCTTAATATCTCACTTATATTTGTCTATACACACACATATACATTCACAAATATATACTGAGTCCTCTTGTCCTCTTCATGTCCTTTTATGATGATTTCTTTGTTTATATCTTTCTAACCTTTACTTCTGCTGGAATTCACATTTGCCGGTACTGAAGACTACCTTGAGTCTAATGTGGAGCTGGGTGAAACAGATGGAAAAAGCTCCACATTGCTCTGGAAATTACAATATCTGCTGGCAACTGTTTATTGTCTTTCAGGAGAGCTGACACAGCTCTAAGACTCTTCAGGAGCTGGAGAATATTTTCTGCCATGATGTAGGGGGTCAGGGTGAGGGCAGAAAATAACCTTTTCTTTTTGTTATGAGGAAAACTTCTTAGCAGTAGAGGGAGACCAATTCCTGACTGCTAAAATATGAGAATGGACAGAGTTCACTATGTTAGATATTCTTTCCAGATTTCTCCTTTTCCAGACCATTATAGACAATTTCAAGGGCACAGGACTTGCACCCAAGTCTCATCTGAAGAACTGAAGAAAACGTCTGGTGTCACCCAGGAATTTAGGACCTGATGCCAATATTTGATGACAGATTATTGCTTCCTGTACTCTTAGTGGAAAATACCAACCTTCATGAACTGACTTTTATGGCATATATATTCCTTTCCTCCTGCAGGACAGGAGCCTAAGGTGAGAGAGGGTACTGAAAAAGAAATACATTAAATTACTGAATTCTTTACTTCAAAGGAGTTTGTATTGACTGTGAAAACATTAAAGCAACAAATATTTCTGGAGATGCATGTTCTTGTTATATAGATTTCATAGAATCATAGAATGGTCTGGGTTGGAAGGTATCTCTAAAGGGCATCTAGTCCAACCCTCCTGCAGTGCACAGCGGCATCCTCAACTAGATCAGGCTGACTGGAGCCCTGTCGAGACTCACCTTGAGTACCTCCAGGGATGGGGCCTCAACCACCTCTCTGGGCAACCTTTCTATTGTTAAGTTACTGGCTTTTTGATATTTTATTTTTTTTCCCTACTTTTACTCAGGAAGTTATACAAAAGTTTCCATTGAATTTTGAGCAAATTACACTCTCTTTTTCTGGACTTATTATGCTCCTAGTGTTTTTTGAAAGATCAACAATAAATAACTTGGTGAAAAATGTTTTAATTAAACTGACAGCGGTACAAAACCTAACATTCATGTTTAAGTAGCATTGCTATAGAAACTTTGTTTCTGAGAGAAAAAAAATTATATTTCTTGCTGTTACATTGTACAGTGCTCACAGAAAATCTTGCATTCCTAAGTTCAGTAGCTCCTGGATGCAGCAGAAAATACATAGCTCCCAAATTCAGTGGTCATTCTTCACCAGCCAGATGGCGTAAGGATGGCCAGCTGCCTATGCTTCTTCCTTCAAGACCAATAGGTCAGCCAAGACAGAATTATAGAATTATTTTAAGAAGAGACCTTTAAGATCACCAAGTCCAACAGTTAACCCAGCATTGTCAGGTCACCACTAAATCATGTCCCTCAGCACCTCATTTACACATCTTTACTGTTAAGGAGTAAATTTTAAATCCCTCTAGGGATGGGAGCCCACCACTTCCCTGGGCAGCCTGTTCCAGGGCTTGATGTCCTCTTTGGTGAAGAATTTTTTCATAATAACCAATCCAAACCTCCCCTGGCACAACTTGAAGCCTTTTCCTCTTGTCCTAAATCTTTGGAGAAGAGACCAACCCTCACCTCTCTACAGCTTCCTTTCAGGTAGTTGTAGAGAGCAATGAGGTCTAATCTCAGTCTCCTTTTTTCCAGGACAAACACCACCAGTTCTCTCATCCACTATTCATAGGATTTGTCCTCTAGAACCCTCATGAGCTTAATTTCTGTTCTTTGGATATGCTTCACCACCACAATGTCCTTGTAGTGAAGGGCCCAAACTTCAAGGTGTAGCCCTATCAGTGCTTGAGTACGATGATCATCAGTGCTTGAGGATGATGATCATTTCCATGCTCCTGAGAGCCACACTATTGATGCTCCAAGCCAGGATGCTGTTGACCATTTTGGCCACCTTAGCACACAAACAGAGACAAAGCCCCTCAGCATTTTGAACATGCTGAGACCTGACATGGGGTGCTACCACACAAAGGACTGTACTGGTGAAAGAAGTTTACTGCAGTAGAGTAGCACTGGATGTGTCACAATCCTGCAAAACATCTTAATCAAAGGGTCTGATTGCCTGGTCGTGACTGGGTGGACAGGCTCTTAGTAATTGCCAGAAGTGTTTAGTAGCCTTCTGTTCCTAATTCAAGACTTGTTGTCCAGGGATATCTTTACAAAAACTGTAAGTATTAAATAAGAGATTGAACTTGCTGCCCTAGTTTGTGCTCGCACAAAATACAGGGGATGATGCTGCTGGATCTACAGACAAAATAGTTATGGATTTTTTGTTTGGTTTTTTTTTTTTCATGGCCAGTCTATTGCCTGCCTCTCTTCCAATAAGCTGATATATTCAATAGCATGGAGTTGATTTTTCCCTCAGTGTTTGTTTTTGCCCATGTATATAAACATGACATCTCTTTGTTATGTTTAGTCATCTAAATAACAATGTTTCAATCTTCAGAAGTGGTTAACATTTGCAACTCATGCCAGCTCTGATGGGACTGGCAGAACATCTTAAAAAATGTTTAATGCCTACTCAAATGTACATATATGCTGCATGCATGCCCTCTTGATCTAATTAATATTTATATGTGCATAAAGACATTCTATAAGATATTCTATAGAATATCTATAAGATATCTATTATCTAAGTCCTATAAGATACTCTATTCTGTGATTCTATATAGAAATATGTCTATACACACATGTGGACAAAAATACTATTTACACTTTTTGGTCTTAGTTTGGGAACACAAGGGATATAAAATTGTGAAGGAAAACAGATTGAAGTTCTGCAGCAATTTTTTTTCCCCCTGTGAAAATTAAAGTGATATTTGGTCAGACAATCCATCTGCTGTGATGTAGTTTCTTTATGTGGCAATGCAGGCTGATATCACCACGTTTGACACATTTGGAACTGGGGAATTTATTCCCCACTGTGTAGTAGTCTTTTTCAGTAGTCTGCTGTGACATTTAGACTACTGGAGACTATTTCAGGGATGCTAGAATCCTCAGGAACCAAACCTGATGGTGCGCTCTAAGGGTTCCTTGCTGTATTTTGTGTATGTCAGCACGTACCAAGAGTTATGAAAATCTCAATTATGCCTGAGAAGCAGGCTTGGGATCAGAGAAGTGATGCATCAGTTTTGTACATTCACATCCTTCAGTTCTTCTTGCCCAGTAACTCCTACCTTCAAGATCTTTTTCTTCCAGTGTAGCATATTCTTAAAATATTAGGTAAGAAACTTTTACCGTGAGAATGTGTAGACATTGAGATACACATAATGTACACCCAGTATCACAGTATCACAGTATCATTTAGGTTGGAAAGGACCTCGAGGATCATCGAGTCCAACCTATCAACACAGACCCCATGACTAGACCATGGCACCAAGTGCCACGTCCAATCCTCCCTTGAACGCCTCCAAGGTCGATGGCTCAACCACCTCCCTGGGCAACCCGTTCCAATGACGAATGACTCGCTCGGTGAAGAACTTCCTCCTCACCTCGAGTCTAAACCTCCCCTGGTGCAGCTTGAGACTGTGTCCCCTTGTTCTGGTGCTGGTTACCTGGGAGAAGAGGCCAACCCCTTCCTGGCTACAACCACCTTTCAGGTAGTTGTAGAGGGCAATGAGGTCACCCCTGAGCCTCCTCTTCTCCAGGCTAAACAATCCCAGCTCCCTCAGCCTCTCCTCATAGGGCTTGTGTTCAAGGCCTCTCCCCAGCCTTGTTGCCCTTCTCTGGACACGTTCAAGTGTTTCAATGTCCTTCTTAAACTGAGGGGCCCAGAACTGGACACAGTACTCAACGTGCGGCCTAACCAACGCAGAGTACAGGGGCACAATGACCTCCCTGCTCCTGCTGGCCACACTATTCCTAATGCAGGCCAAATAATACATCCCTATATGCACTGTTTGAAAATTATAGGCATGTAGTCACAGTATCCTAATTGAAATATGGAGGCACTAAAAACCTACTGGGAACACTTAATTTTTTAAAACATTACCCTGGTAGCAATGTGTCCCTTGTAATTCTAGATAATATGTTTCTGATTACCACTTTACTTCTGAGCTCCATAATGTGAGAACAAATGCAAATGTAAGCCTCTATCTGTTCTTATGGTCATATGTCATCCCAGGCAATTGGGCAATAAAACAGCAGGACCAGGCTTCTGTTAAATAATACAAAATGTGATGCATGAATGCAGAGGCAAATGTTTGTTTATATAAGTTATGCCTATCCAATATTGTTCTGCTTTGCATTTCTGAAGTAAGAGATAAATTTAGTGAATAGAATAAGCAGGTCCACATTTGGTGTAAGTCAGCATTCTCTGTGACATTTTAAATGTATGAACAGTTGCTTTGTGTCTTCAGGAATTGACTTAAATGTTTGCCAGATTAGTGGTTTGAAGATGGACATTGTGGCTGACATTAATAAATCAGGCAGTATGTGACAAAGTCAGAGCTATCACCAAGAGTTTGTCAATATTGTGTTATGTATATGTAGATAACGTATACGAAGTACACGCACACAGGCATGTGGAAAGCTATATATGGAGAGCTTTCTAAAGATAGCACAGAGGCATTCTTACTACTAATATAGGTAAAAACATATCCTAGTCTACAATAAAAAAGAACTTTTTTCCTGAACATCTCAATATAATGTACCAGATAGCTTAATATATTTCAGAAATAGAAAGATATAATCCCCTCCAAACTTCATTATCATATATTCCAAAGCAGCAGAATGTTCTGTTTGACCTGAGTTTGATGGTCCTCTAATAGAGGAGTACAATAGCTAAAAACAAGTACAGTATCTGCAGCTTGGTTGTAATCAAACATCTTAAGCATGTATCATAGAATCAAAGAATCATAGAATGGCTTAGGCTGGAAGGGATTACCTAATTCCATCCCACTGCAATGGGCTGGGACACCTCCTAGACCAATTTCCTCCAAGCTCTGTTCAGCCTGGTCTTAAGGACTTCCATGGATGGGCCATCCACAGCTTCTCTGGGTGACTTATTCCAGTGCCTCAACATCCTCGCAGTACAAAATTTCTTCCTAATACCTAATGTAAGTCTACAAATACATGTTACATATATGTTAGTATGCAAATCTTTGTGTGACTTAAAACTAGGCCTAAAATAAGGCTGTTTAAAGATACATTCTAATTTTCTCAGTGACTCTTGAAATCATAGAAGAATGAAGACAGAGATCTCTTTTCAAAATCTTTCAACATACACTATCAAAATGATATTTTAGCTAATCTTAGTATCTTTCAAGTTATTTTAGAGAATATAGTTACATGGCAAAGTGCCATTACTTAGAACACTTTACATAACAAATCAGAAAGAGGAAAATGTTCCAGAGAAGGGCCACAAGGATGATTAGAGGGCTGAAGCATATCTCCTATGAAGACAGACTAGGAGAGTAGGGGCTGCTCAGTCTGGAGAGGACAAGACCTTATTGTGGTCTTCCAGTATCTGAAGGGTACCTACAGGAGAGCTGGTGAGGGACTTCTTAGGATGTCAGGGAGTGTAGGACTAGCACAACTAGGATAGCGAGACACTGGAACAGGTTTCCCAGGGAGGTGGTAGAAGCCCCATCCCTGGAGATTTTTAAGGCCAGGATGGATGGGGCTCTGGACAACCTGATTTAGTGTCATGTTCCTGCCCATGGCAGGGGGGTTGGAACTAGATGATCCTTGAGGTCTCTTTCGGCCCTGACAATTCTATGATTCTATGAAAAGGAGCCTGATTTTCCTATTTCTTACATGAAAGAAGCTCCACTTCTCTAACCATCATTCATTCTTTTTTGACATGATTGAAAAGAAAAGGACATGGTAGGAGTTAATCTTCTGTCCTTCCTTCCTTCTGGAACGCAGTATCTGATCACCTCTGAAATTTCCAGAGAGAGGCTTAGCAATGTATCCAAACTGGTGCAGATACCTGATTCCTCAGTACATTCTCATGTAGAAGTAGCTGAGCTGTGTTCCTGCTGTACAAAATCTCAGTTGTCACAGGTCAGAGTGTCATAACAAAGCAAGCACAGGATAACCAAGCTCCCTGTAAGGAAGGGTTTGGGTTTTTTGGTGAAGAAGTAGAATACCTGTTCATACAGGTAAGGTTATCTAGATTACAAATACAAATCTTATCTGGCATTTATGCTTGCAAAGGTGTTAGACAGGCATGTGATAATCAATCCAATGCTCCTTTTGTTGTAAGTACATATAACAACTCCTCTTGGGTTCTGATAATCTTTCACTTTGTCCCATTTTTTTGTTGTTGTTTGTTTGGTTTGTTTGTTTGTTTGGTTGTTGTTGTTGCTGTAGGTTTGTTGTTGGTATTTTTTTTCCCCAGGGATGTTGCTTGTGCCTATAGGAAAATTAGGCTTCAAAACTTTTCCAGTTTCTGTTAATCATCTTCTGCAGATTAAGGAAAATGAGTGTTTTGCAGACCAAAAGATAGGGATGTCCAGAAATAGAGGCTGGGGTTGTTTAGCCAGGAGAAGAGGAGGCTCAGGGGAG
This sequence comes from Melanerpes formicivorus, assembly GCF_026170545.1. Taxonomy (NCBI): domain Eukaryota; kingdom Metazoa; phylum Chordata; class Aves; order Piciformes; family Picidae; genus Melanerpes; species Melanerpes formicivorus. Next base: position 231,170 of record NW_027142617.1, on the reverse strand, counting down.
ACCTCATTGCTCTCTACAACTACCTGAAGGGAGGTTGTAGACAGGTGGGGGTTGGTCTCTTGTTCCAGGCAACCAGCACCAAAACAAGAGGACACAGTCTCAAGCTGTGCCAGGGGAGGTTTAGACTGGATGTTAGGAAGAAATTCTTCACAGAGAGAGTGATTGCCCATTGGAATGGGCTGCCTGGGAAGGTGGTGGAGTCACCATCATTGGAGGTGTTTAGGAGGAGACTTAATGGGGTGCTTGGTTGCATGGTTTAGTTGATTAGATGATGTTGGATGATGGGTGGACGCGATGATCTTATAGTTTCTTAGTTTCATAGTTTCATTCAGGGTTGGAAGGACCACAAGGATCATCTAGTTCCAACCCCCCTGCCATGGGCAGGGACACCCCACACTAGATCAGGCTGGACAGAGCCTCATCCAGCCTGCTCTTAAACACCCCCAGGGATGGGGCCTTGATCACCTCCCTGGACAACCCATTCCAGGGTCTCACCACTCTCATGGTGAAGAACCTCCTCCTCACATCTAGCCTGAATCTCCCCACCTCCAGCTTCATTCCATTCCCCCTAGTCCTATCACTACCTGAGATCCTGAGTAGTCCTTCCCCAGCCTTCCTGGAGGCCCCCTTCAGATACTGGAAGGCCACAATGAGGTCACCTGGGAGCCTTCTCTTCTGCAGACTGAACAGCCCCAACTCCTTCAGTCTGTCCTCATAGGAGAGGTGCTCCAGCCCTCTGATCATCCTTGTGGCTTCATAATCCTCCTATTAGAATAGAATAGAATAGAATAGAATAGAATAGAATAGAATAGAATAGAATAGAATAGAATAGAATAGAATAGACCAGACCAGCTGACAGAAGGGAAGACAACAGATCAGAGACCACACAGTGGCATGAGGAAATCTCAAAATCTTGTTGGCCTGCTGTCAACCCCACATAGCTGCCGGATGATTTATGAAGATGCTTAAAAACCTGTTTTTTGTCAATATATTGCAATTCTGTCACCAGTGTCCTGCACAGTAAGTGAAAGCTTTGTCAATGACTTCAGATAGAGCCCTGGAGCTACTACTGTTTAAAGCTAAGTAGGTGTCTGAGCTTATGGGAAGGATTAAGTTCACATCCTGTGTTGGATCAGATTTGAAGTGCCTTAACACCTTACAGAATCAAGGACTTTGAAATAATAATGCACTAGACCTCCTATGTTAAAGCACTAACTTTTGAATTCTTAAAACCCATGATAGCATCATGGTACCACCATGGGTACCATCCACCCATGCAGGGAATAAGGTGAAAATGAGATAAACACAAGCAGTTGATCAACAGAGCTCAGCTCAGGCTGATTTCAGTTTCATCACTGTCTAGATTTTCCTACCTGAAAGTGTACTGCATTTGCACCCAGAAATAGCTTTTATGAAGTGATAAGTTTCATCTGGTTCTTGTTTTCCATGTACCAAAATTATTTACTGAGCTAATTTGAGTTTGAAGCCTGCAGAAGCATAACACAGGAGACATAGTTTCATCATAATATTTTTTGCAGTGCCTGAAGTCAGTGAGAACTCAGAAAAACTGAACTTCTGAACCTGTTCCTAACAGGAGCCAATCATCATCATTCTTACAGCAAAACAAAGAGAAGATGTAACTCTTATAGTCAAACAACAATAAAGGCAGGCACAGATGGAGATAAGGGCAGTACGATTATGGAAGTTAAAAAAAAATATAAGATAAAAGGAAATGGAAGGAAAGCAAGTTTGAAATTCTGGTGGTTGCTGATCTTCTGCGTGCTCCTCCATTTTACAACTAGATTTGTCCCCTGTGATTTGCTTCCCTCACTTAAGCTTGCCAGTACTACTCTGAACACTGAGCAGGATGGGTGTAATGAGAAACCTGCCAGTGTGTCACTTCTGTCTCTGCCAAAATAGAGGTTAAAATCTGCTTTCAGGCTGCTCACTCTAGACTGAATAGCTTTTCTGTCCTGCTTCAGAGCTGTGTGACACCAGGAATGCCAAGCATGAGTAAGGAGCTTGGCTGCAGTTGCTCTCCTGTCTGTGTGCCTGCTGCCTATTGTGGCCCAGCTGCTCACCATGTTGTGGCCATTCCTGGAGGGCTCCTGTGTCACAGTATCACAGTATCACAGTATAACTAAGGTTGGAAAGGACCTCAAGGATCATCGAGTCCAACCTATCAACACAGACCCCATGACTAGACCATGGCACCAAGTGCCACGTCCAATCCCCTCTTGAACGCCTCCAGGGACGGCGACTCCACCACCTCCCTGGGCAGCCTGTTCCAATGACGAATGACTTGCTCAGTGAAGAACTTCCTCCTCACCTCGAGTCTAAACCTCCCCTGGCACAGCTTGAGACTGTGTCCCCTTGCTCTGGTGCAGGCTGCCTGGGAGAAGAGACCACTACTGTGGGTAATCACCAGCCTTTGAGAAAGCCTTAAATCCTTAAGATTGCAACAACATGCGGCTGTAACTCTCTGGTTGTGTGGTTGTGTGGGCTTTTGCAGGGAGTAATCTATACATGTGTCCTGCTGATTAGAGTTACTCTTTTTAGCAAGTAACTAAGAATTCAAAACAGTCTTAAATTAACCTGAAAAAAGAATTTAAAAATCCCCCTGCTGTCACATTCCTCTGCAAGAACAGTTAAACCAAACAGTCTAGAAAGCTACCCAAACCCAAAGCAAATTGTAGGTCTGTACAGTCTTTCGAGTCTAAATAACCACTAACACAATTGCAGTGTGCTGTGGCTGGACTTCTAAGAAAGATAAATGAAACTGAGAATATTGAATCCTGTTTTCTTTAGTCATATTATGAAAGAAATCTAAGAGCCTGAGAGGGCAGAATTGTCCTGGAGAATAAGTGGCATCACTGGCCTCTGCTATTTTCACTTTTTACTTTTAGATCACTTTTCCCATGTTGGTAAAAAGAAAATTGAGTTAAGGGCAAGTCTTGCATTTGATCCACTTTTCTTGGGAGCTGTTTGTTTGATTGAAAATTAGTGGAATAAGCTTGTTTTGTTTCTTCTACCAGTTATCTAATGAAAGTGTCCTTAGTTCAACTTCATACTATTTCCATTTTCTCTTTTTCAGGTATGATTAGCACAACCTTCAGCAAGCTACAGAACATCTTATTCTGTGTAAACAAATTTTCTCAATCCAATGCTTTTACCTCTTTGTGACTCTTTCAGTTAGATTACTAAATTATACTTCTTGGACTTCCAGATCACATCGCAAAGCCACAGGAGATGCTTCACAATATTGCCTACGGACATGCTTGAAGCCTGATATCATTTTACATAAATTCTTCACATTATTTTAGAAAATGGCTTCTGTCTTATATATGGATTTATTTTTTTTAAACAGAGATATACCTTATAGCCAATTCTCTATTAAAAATAAAAATGTCATCGTGAATTGCCCACATGTTATGATCATAAGGAGGTTATTAATATTCAATAAGTGGGATGATTAAAATAGGAATAACTTTATTAATTAAAAAAATACCATGGAAAAATATTCATAAAACCTATTTACTGGTTCGAAATATTTGGTTGTGGAGCAGATACCTCACCAGCAGGAACATGTTACAATTTAAACCATACAACAAGAGGACACAGTCTCAGGCTGCGCCAGGGGAGGTTCAGGCTGGAGGTCAGGAGGAAGTTTTACACAGAGAGAGTGATTGCCCATTGGAATGGGCTGCCCGGGGAGGTGGTGGAATCACCATCACTGGAGGTGTTCAGGAGGAGTCTTGACAGGGTGCTTGGTTGCATGGGTTAGTTGATTAGGTGGTGTTGGATGATAGGTTGGATGCGATGATCTTGAAGGTCTCTTCCAACCTGGTCTGGTCTGGTCTATTCTATTCTATTCTATTCTATTCTATTCTATTCTATTCTATTCTATTCTATTCTATTCTATTCTATTCTATTCTATTCAAATGAGCAAAACTCCAGAAACAACAAACAGCAATTTAAACTGTAAAGAAAAAAGAGAACACTGGCAACATGCCGGAGATTGCCCACAAGGGGCAGGGGAGGAAACTCTAGAATTCTCTAGGGCAACAGACCTTTAACAGATGCTTATAAAAATCAGATTTTGTAATTACTCACTGATTGTGGTACCATGCAGCACATGTGGGGATTTAAACAAAACCAAAATGGCATCGACCACGTGAAAGCTGCAGGAACATAGTTTCACTTTCTCTTGGCTCCTGCAGCTTGTGGCTAAGGCACATACAGGGTGTATCTCCAAAGGCTTTGCAGCTGAAAGCTTTGTAGACAAGAGGTTGTTGCCGAGACTTGCAGGGCTTGTTGGCTTTGCAGCTCTGCCTGTTTGGGAGAGGTTCTTTAGCTGCAATCTTCACAGCAGTGCTTGTTGCTTCTTCCAATAAAACTCTCAGCTCCTCCTGGGGTTTGTCGCTTGGCCTGGCAAGACACATCTGACTGCTCCTGGGCTTTTTGCAGTGCATACAGCAAGGGGACTTGCAGTCTGGGTAAACTGAAGCACAGCTCAGATTCCAAGCAAGGTTTGTGACTTCTCACAGAGTTTGGACAATTGCAAGGCAAGGCACTGGCACTTTGGGCTGGTATTTATAGATTTCCCGAGAAGTTGATGGCCAATGACAACAAAGATTAAGAGATTAAAAATCTGACACTGTATCCTGTAGAATGAGTGTTCTCCAAATGTGGTCAAAGGTGCATACACCTGGCCCACTTGGACCCCAGGGCATGTTCAGAGAAGCCTGGGCAACATGGGCAATTTCCTTTAAAAACAGACCTGCTGGCTCCTGCCCCATTTTTGAGGCTTTTTGTCCCTTCAGGACACCATGTAAAGTGAAATGGTATTTTATGAAGTGTAGGTCATTTCTTTTATATAGTGGTATTGGCAGAATGAGTCATCCTTCTAAGAATATAACTAAATTGTCCTGTGGGTAACTGAGTGTAAGCTGCTTTCTGAATGTTTTGTCTTTTACATCCTCACCTCTAGTCTGAAAAGGATATCTCAGAAGATGTCTAGCATTTCAAACTGCAGTTCATCCAGTTATGCACCTACCACCAGGCAATACGACTAAAAGCCTTTCACAAATGCCTTACACTATATTAGACAAGGCAAGAAACAGGTCAGACTGAGTATACAATAATACCCAGTGAGTATTAGTTCAAATTCAGAAGCCTGTTTCAAAATAACTATTTTTGTGAACATCTCTCCTAGTCTCTTCTAAAATACATTCAAACACTGGAGCTTCAGCAGTGTGTGCATTCAAACAGCAGAGGCTTACTGCAGACACTGACCCTGAAAGCGAATAATGATTTTTGTATTTTATTGCCCACACACAGCTCAAATAACATTCATTCTTCAAACATGAATGAGTGGTTTCTGTAATTATCATCCCAAAGTACAATAGATGGGAAAGAAATAATCATATATTGAGATCTGCTGGATGTAAACTCTGCTTATATATTCAGAATCTCCAGCATAGGCTCTGTTCTAGAGCCTGCACAGATATGTCCATTTGAATAGCCTTTGCTTTGAGGTCTACTTTAAGTTTCCCGGCAAGGCTGTTCCCATATTATATAAATGTCCGGGTGTGAGCAAAAACAGAACTAATTTTGTTCAGTGATTTGACTTCTCAGTTCAGTCTCTTATGAGTGAGGGCACTTCCTCAACTTCAGGGCACATTTGCACAGATAGTGTCTGCTTCTAGCAGGGGTAATGCTGATAGTGAAGGCTGCTGCCAAGGGCTGGGCTGCTGAAAGATTCTTGTTCAAACTTGCTCCTTCATAGACCAAGGTAACAGCTAAATCTTGTGTAACATATTGCAGAGTGCAGAAAGTTAGAGGGGAGGAGCAGACAGGACAGGTGACCCTATGCAGACAAGTAATTCCATTGCATATATGGCATGTGCAGTATAAAGCTGATGGATCATGAGGGTCAAGCCTTTTCTTCAGTGGCTGATGTCTGAGCAGGACTCTCTCCATTCAGCCTTTGATTCTAAGTTGTTCATTCCTGAGTCCAGTTCCAAAACCCAACTCCTGAGCTATTTCCCATCTGCTGCTGAGTCCAGAGACTTCCTCAGTGCCTGCTCACAGCATCAGTGGTGATGGTGATGTAATTGCCATCAACGGGTTGGGTTCAATATTAATTTTGTATCTATTTGTATCTGTTTCATTTTATTGCTATTATTTTCATTAAAGCTGGTTTAGGATTTTTTTTTTTCCCAGCCCATCAATCTACTTCCCTTATTCCATTTCCCTTCCCCTTTGGGAAGGGAGAGGGGTTAATAGAGAGCATTTGTCATTTGTCTCATGGCCAACCCTAATCCTTGACAAAAAGCCACAAAGGACTGCCACAAGTAGCCATAGTTCCCTTGAGTACCCAGAGACAGCAGGAACAAAATTTATCCAGGTCCTCCCTCTTCTTTCATTTCCACTAGTGAAGTGGAAAGGTTAATACTTGAATCTTTTTGCCAAACAGACAAGTGTGATAAGCACCAAAAGAAATTATGAGGTATAAATATTTTTTTTTTTCAGACACAAATATCTGCCAGCACAAAGAATAGTCAAATGGATTGTTTAGTTAAATGCAAAGTGGTAGTTATTCTATCAGCTTTACTTTGTATTTAATGGTCACTATGATTACCACAGGAAAAAAAATAGAAAAAAATAAAATAAAATAAAGAAAAAAGAGAAAAAAAGAAAGAAAAAATAAAAAGAAAGAGAAAGAGAAAAAGAAAAAGAAAAAAAGATAATTGAAAAGTTCTTAGTGAACTTCACTAAGTCTCTTAATATTCTCAGTATTTGATATATAAGATCAATTTTCATCTTGCCTTTACTCTGAAACACCTTTTCAAATGAGACTGCACTAATGTCTTATCGAAATTAAACATTACTTACTACAGAAATTGTTAGGGTGGGTGTTGTGATAAGCTTTCAGACTGCATGAAGAAAAAGAAGACCAATTTCCTTAAGTAAATTCACTGAGAGATACAACTTGCTTCTAATTAGTCTATCAAAAATAGTAGTGAGTGAACTTCTTAGGTCTATCCCAGAAGTCAGATGAATGAGAGTCCCACTGGTTCTGCATGTACGGAGGAGTGCAGGGTAGAACCCTCAAATGAGATATGTGCCTTTAATCATATGGGAAGCCCCTAAGGAGGCAGAGTTTAAAGCAACACAGAGAATAAATTTATGCCAACACCACCAGTTATTTTTGGGAGACAGACTAGGAACTATAGTAAATCATAAGAAGAATTGCTTTACTATGGCACAGAGTATTTTTATTATATGGTGCATACATTTTTGCTGTCTTCGTCATTCAATAGGCCTACTTCACCATCCCTGAGCCCTAGGCTTCTATTTTAAGGATTTTAACAAATTTAGAACATCTCTCCCCTTATCCTTTTTCTCTGCTGCCTGGCAGATGCAAATTTCCCACATGAAGAACATTTGAAGAGGAGTGTGTTGTCCAAACAGAAATTTACTTAATGTTGTTTGAATATACATCAATGAAAGAAACTCAGTTACTAGTAGAGTCTTTCTCTTTACGTTGATACATCCCTTTTCTTCTTCATTGATCTTCTGCTCTTTTCTTCCAAAATAATTTAAATACATGCATGTATTTTGAGTCAGAGCAAGGATGCATCACTAAATTCTGGTGTATCTTTCATACATCTCACTTCTGATTCACTGGTATGCACAATTAACATATCAGAAGGGCACTCCCTTCCTCCAAACCCAAACCCAAACATACACAAAGACACAACTAATCTTTTCATTATACAAACACAGCAACATTTCAGCTCCTAAACTTGGGGATTTTATGCCTCTAAAGAAGGAAGCACCCAAACTGTTGATAGCAAAAGCAAAAGAACTATCTAGACTGTGTCTATTATCAATAGAATTGTCCAGGAAAACAGAAGGTATCACAACTCCTAAAGGAAATATTCTGTAGCAAAGCCTATAGAGGATGCATTTGAAACCTTGAAACCCCTGTTAATTACAAGACAGTATATCCCAATGAAGTGCTAACATGGGAAGAAATAAGCAACAAATTCTAAAGAAGCTTTATATAAAAATAATATTAGGTACAGCCTGACCTAATGACAGAAAAAAAATGTACCATTATAGAGAGAGAATAAGAATACCAAGGAGTTCCCTCTTTCACCTAACCTGTGAAAGAATCAGGATGTAATTTATTTTCTTTTAGGGAACAAATTTTGTGTGACAATTCCGTCCCTTCTATGCCATATCACAGCGTGCTGGGACTAGTTGGGATAGAGTTAACTTTTCTCATAGCAGCCCATATGGTGCTGTGAGTTACATTTTGGGCTAAAACAGACTTGATAACACACCAGCATTTTTGTTATGGCTGATCAGTGCTGGCACAGCATCCAAGATTTTTTTCTCTTTCTCTTGGAATAGTAGGCTGAGGGTGAGCAAGAGGTTAGGAGGAGGATCAGCATGGATGGCTGACCCCAGCTGACCAAAGGCTTATCTCATGCTGTACAGTGTTGAGCTCAGCAAGAAGATCTCCGGGAAAATACAAGAAAATGGATGGAGGCTTGTGGTTATGGTGTTTCTTTTTCCAGAGTAACTGTTGCACATGTTGAGGCCCTGTTTTTCAGGAAATGGCTGTGTGTCTGCCAATGCAAAGTAGTGAATGAATTAATCTTTCTTTTTTTTGTTTTGTATTTTTGCTTGTGTATGCAGCTTTTGCTTTGCTTGTTACATTAGAATTATTTAGATCCACAAGTCTTCACATCTGCCTTTTTATTTCTTCCCTGTCCCACAGAAGAGGAGATTGAGTAAGACAATGGGTGGGTGTTTGGCTTTGCCTGGAGTCAACCCACTACATAGAAAAATGTGATTTTGCATGAAAATTGTTGAAAGGTCACATCTCGACATCTTGGTCAGTAGGGAAGTCATTAATATTAATAAGTTAGACTGCATGAAGAATGCTATTTTCTGTGACATCCCAGTGTCTGCAGAACACTCAGTGGAAGTCAGTGGGGCACCAAATTAGGCTGCAATACCAAAAAAAAAGTGGATATCATAACAAAGCTGCGTGACAATTATTTCAGCCACATGCTATGCGGAATTGTATGTTTTCTCCTACTACTTTCTTTTCCCAACTGTTTTCCATATTAAAACCCAATTGTTTCCTGTGAAAGCACCATGCGGTGTTTGCCCACCGGAACCTGTGTAGTGAAGTAGATAGTTTGTGATTTTTTTCCTCAGTCTTGTTTTGCAATGACTTGATGGAAATGAACCATGTCAAGGGATGGGGATTAGAATCTTTAAACTGTGAAAGAATATTTTACAGGTAAAGTGTGAGGGAGGTTGGATAACCTATACTTACTAAAGGAGGACTTTGTCTCCTTCAACTCTAGCCTTAGAGCTAAGAGTTTAGTGCAAATCATACAGGGTTTTCTTGTTGCCAATAATGAGACATAACCACATCTAAAAAGGGATTTATTCCAGTGACCTTTGATAGTAGTCCTAAAATGGGGGAATCAGATTTTTGATCTGTTTTTCATTTGACTGAAAAGGAAGCTTGGACAATTTGTTTGCATTAGTTGCTGAAACTCTGAAAGTGAAGTGGGATGTATCCTAGCCTACCAAAATAACAAGTCTATTGATTTCTGATATACCTAGAAGACACAAACTATCTGAACAGCTTGCAGTTTCTTTTTACAAGTTTAATGCTCATGGTTTTGGGTCTGATCTCTGCAGGTTGGGTGTTAAAATGTTCACTGATATTTTTTAGACCACTTTCTAGTCAGAAGCAATGAAGATGGACAGGAAATTATCTATTAAGGAGCATGGTTAATCTAAGCTAACGGAGCTTCTAGGACGCTGATATCTACCTGCACCTGGGTCATGGAGGAAGGATAACACTAAATAGTTAACAAGCATGTAGGGAAAAAGGAGGGAGCCTGGCTCTAACTAGAACTATTTAACCCTCTGTAGCTCTGGAAGCACAACAAAGATCACTGCATGAAAGGTGAAACCACCTCAAAACTTAAATAAAGAATAAAGGCACTTTAATAAATGTACAGTTGTTTTTTTTCTTTAAATACAAGTACAGAAGTGGAGATTTGGAGAGGTCTTGTTTTCCTGCCTCTCAGAGGACAAAAGAAAAACCCAACATTTTAATTTGAAAACAAACAAAAAGAACAGACAAAAGGAGAGAGACTTGGGGGTGCTGGTGGACAAGAAGCTCAACATGAGCTGTCAGTGTGCACTTGCAGCCCGCAAAGCCAATCAGATCCTGGGCTGCATCAAGAGAAGTGTGGCTAGCAGGTCGAGGGAGGTGATCCTCCCCCTCTACTCAGCCCCGGTGAGACCCCACCTGGAGTACTGTGTCCAGTTCTGGAGCCCCTATTACAAGAGGGATGTGGAGGTGCTGGAATGTGTCCAGAGAAGGGCCACAAGGATGATCAGAGGGCTGGAGCACCTCTCCTATGAGGACAGACTGAAGGAGTTGGGGCTGTTCAGTCTGCAGAAGAGAAGGCTCCGAGGTGACCTAATTGTGGCCTTCCGGTATCTGAAGGGGACCTACAGGAAGGCTGGGGAAGGACTTCTCAGGATCTCAGGTAGTGATAGGACTAGGGGGAATGGAACGAAGCTGGAGGTGGGGAGATTCAGGCTGGATGTGAGGAGGAGGTTCTTCACCATGAGAGTGCTGAAACCCTGGAATGGGTTGTCCAGGGAGGTGGTCGAGGGCCCGTCCCCGGAGGTGTTTAAGCCCAGGCTGGATGAGGCTCTGGCCAGCCTGATCTAGTGTGGGGTGTCCCTGGCCATGGCAGGGAGGTTGGAACTAGATGATCCTTGTGGTCCCTTCCAACCCTGAATGATACTATGATACTATGAAATGTAGTTAAAAAAAAAAAAACAACAAAAATTAAATGAGAAAAACAATAGGCTATGCAAATACAAATTGCAAACTATACATGCAATTCCTTAAATAATTTTACAACACCAATGCTGCCAATGTGGAAAATACCAGTGCTGTTTTTGTGAGAAGTCTGCATTTTCCTAAAGAAATTCCGTAGCTGTTCTTGGTTAGAGCCAACTTCAATTCTGTATTTATCTGTGGAAGTATCTGACAAGATCAAAACTTGTTCTAGTTTATCTTCTGGCTCTGTGTATGGGAATTTTTTTGCTAATTATTCAATAAAGAGAAAAAAAACTCCTAGTCTTTTAAGTTATTATCATTCATGATTTCATCTAGTTATTTTATAATATTTTTTCTGTGATTATAGTGGTGCTGAGGCCCTGTGAATCTTCATTTAGTATACTGCTATGGAAAAACTCTTTCAGCCTGCTATTTAATCAACTCATTGGACAGATTTAAGTGAATAAGGGTTTCAGAATTGAGAGAAAGAAGAAATATGCTGTAAAAGTGAGATCTCATGTCTCGTGAACTAGTGTACCAGAATGGAGAGAATCATGATTGAAGTTTAAAGCTTTTGAGAACTAACTATTGTGATTACTGATATGTTGGAACTCTCCAATTGTTTTACCTTTTAACATGTCAAAAGTTGAAATGAATATTCAGCTTCTTCAGATTAACAGCTGCAAATGGAACTTGTAGATAAGGTTTACTTTTACAAATTTTATTACATAGAATCAGAATCATCGAATCATAGCATTGCTAGGGTTGGAAGAGACTTTGAGGATCATCTAGTGCCAACCCCCCTGCCATGGGCAGGGACACCTCACACTAGATCAGAGCCACATCCAGTCTGGCCTTAAAAACCTCCAGGGATGGAGCTTCTACGACCTCCCTGGGCAAATTCTTCCAGTTTCTCACCACCCTTATGGTGAGGAACTTCTTCCTAACATTCAGTCTGAATCAGAAGAAATACTGAGGATATTTTTCCTGACTAGATTAGTAGGACCAAGTCATAATATACAGAAAACAAGATCCACATGAAGAAATACTGAGGTATCCAACTGTGGTGGAAAGAAACCCTCCCCAGTTGTGTATGCCTGCTTGCTGCAGTCAGCCCGATTAACTCTGCAATGATCTGTTGCAATAGCATTGCAATTGAAAAGTGCATTACAGGAAACTAATTGGATGGCTGACATATATTACTTGTCCCAGTCCTAAGAACAATAAATTCTCATGAAGAGTGAGATTTAGAACCCTTGCATATGAAAGCAACTTAACTCAATGAAGTTTTGCAAGACAAGGCAAAGAATTATGGACAAGTATTAAACAGGAACTAGGTCACTTCAAGAAACCCAGCCACAAAGCTGGCAAAAGAAAATCAGGGAAGAAGAATGTTACTCAGGTGTCAGTCCAAGCTTGTCCATGGGTAAGACAATAGGGAAAAAAAAATCTTAGTGAAAAAAGAAAATCCTTATCTATTTTTTACTACAGAAATTGAACGTTTCCTTTAAATCTAATACACTAATGGGCTAATGACCGAGTGAGTCATTCATCATTGGAAAGGATTGCCCAGGGAGGTGGTTGAGTCATTGACCCTGGAGGCATTTAAGGGGAGATTGGACATGGCACTTGGTGCCATGGTCTAGTCATGGGGTCTATGTTGATAGGTTGGACTCGATGATCCTCGAGGTCCTTTCCAACCTAAGTTATACTGTGATACTCTGATACTGTGATTGAATTTCCCCAATACTTTTAGATCTGAGGCTTAGAACCAAGATAAATCTCTTGGTATTCTTTTTTGATTATCTTTTCATAATCGTAAGAGAGGGGCTGGACAATGTTCTTTTCCTAATATATGATGGACAGAATTGGTCAATTGCATTTACTGGTCAATAATGTTTCTTTACAAACCTCTACATTCAGTGCAACCTGAAACTGGGGCACAAACAGATTGTATGCAGTTAGTACAACCATGGGAAAATTTCAGCTTTCTTGTACTTTGTGAGAAATGTATGGTGTAACAAGAGTGCTTTTTTTATTCTGTAATTCCAAATTTTCTCCTGGAAAATACCTACGTGATTTAAATGCGATTCATCACAATTTATGTGGAAGCTCTTCTTGCACTGCAACGGGTATTGCTTTACATTTCAGGACATAAACTTTAATTAGCAGAATTAACAAGGGTGACAAAAAAATCTAGCAGTTATTAGCTACCTTGTATCCTTGTATTTTTTAAAATGGATGCCTAAAAGTCCTCTTGCAAGCAAAAAGAGTAATAGTGCAATAAAGGTTATCTAACTCCCCATTTCAACTTTATTACTTCAATAATTCTAAGTTACACAAAATGACAATGTATTAAATCAAATATTTTTTCTTTGTTTTTTTTTTATGACTACTTTTTATTAATTCAGCAATTTAAGAAAGTGGCAATTTATTTTTTTTTATAAAGCATTGCTTTCATCCATACCCCAAAGTGCCCTTTAATTATTTTATTATCAACATTATTTTATAGAGGCCTAACACACTTCATGATGGCTACTTTTGCACACAGACTTTTAATGTTTTCCCCAAACCCTTCAGAGAGTTACATTTTGCCAACTATGCTAGCAATAATTATTCAGCAATTAAAATCCTCATATTTTCTTATTATCTCATCTAGCCCATCTCTCCCAACAGTGAAAGAGTCATAAAGGGAGGTTCCACATCACAAATGAGCTAGAGCCTCCACATCGCTTCAGACAAACTGCTTAACTTGCTTATAGGATATGGGGGGAAAGGGGCCTATAGTGAGTCAAGGGGAAAAGCCAATTGGAAATAAAATCACAGAATGCTAGAGGATGGAAGGAACCCTGAAAGACCTCCCAGTCCAACCCCCCTGCCAGAGCAGGATGACCTAGAGCAGATCACACACAAATGCATCCAGGCAGGTCTTGAATATCTCCAGAGAAGGAAACTCCACAACCCCCCCTCCCTGCACAGCCTGTTCCAGTGTTCTGTCATGCTCACAGTGAATTTTTTTTTCCTCATGTTTCCGTGGAACTTCCTATGCCTCATCTTTTACCCATTGCCCCTTGTCCTGTCATTGATCATCACCAAGCAGAGCCTGGCTCCAACTTCTTGGCACTCACCCCTTACATATTTATAAAAATGAATGAGGTCATCCCTTAGTCTCCTCCAAGCTGAAGAGCCCCAGCTCCCTCAGTTTTTCCACATAAGGGAGATGTTCCACTTCCTTAATCATTTTTGTTGCTCTGCGCTGGACTCTTTCAAGCAGTTCCCTGAAGTCCTTCTTGAACTGAGCGGCCCAGAAATGGAGACAATATTTGAGATGTGACCTCACCAGGGCAGAGTAGTCAGGGTAATTGCTAGTGAGTTTGCAAATAATGGAAGGAAGGGCTTGAAACTCTGATAATCGGTGAGTTACTCTGGTGGGTTGAAATTACGCCCCCCCACAGCATTAACTTTGCCAGACCAACTCAGAAGCAAATGGAAGCTGTATTTACAAGCAAAAGTACGCTCTACAATGGAATGCAATGAATATGTACAAAATATACAGTATTTACAATATTATGCAGATATTTACAGTTAACAGACAACACAAAAAGCCCCTGCTCAGAGACCAGGGAAGCCATTCCCCTGCCTTCCCCTATCTCCCTGTCCCAAGAGAGAGGAGGAGCAGAGAGAAAGCACAGTTAGACTTAACTAAACAACACAGCCAAGGTCAACCAGAAAAAGAAGCAGTTTAATCTCTCCTGAGTGAAGCAAGCAGAGAAGAGATCAGAAAAGAGAAAGAATTGGTTTTGTACAGCTAATTTTATAGCAGCTATCTCTCCAATGAATTAGTTTACAATAATCTTTTGTTCTCCTTTTTACACCCAATAGTGATTTATTTATATTTTTCTACTTCTCTGCTCAAGATCTGTAACTAAATTTTAAAGGCATAGCCTAAAACCACGACAGTTACATCTGAAATTTAGCCCTTTCCCTCTATTGTCCTGTTGTTTCACACCTTAATTGAAGTTTAATGCACAACACAGAAAGTGCAACATTATCTTCTAGCGAAAATGTTATGGTTTAAAAAGTTTTCAGAATTTACTAGATATTATTAATACTGAAAGTCTAATCATATTTATGACAATTATATTATGGGTTTTTTTTCTATTATTACACTGTAAAACCATCTGAAGTCCTCAGCTCAGATAAAGGTCCTGTTTATGCTTGACACACTGTAATTTGCTGCCTTAATACTTTGCAATCTAGATTTTAATGACAGGAAACAAAGAAAAGTGTGTAATTTATCTAAATACAGGAGCTGAGATACAGGGAAAGCTACTTGTTTCACTAGAAATCAGTGTGAGGGCTGGCAAAGGTCAAGGATCCTGATTCTGGTGACCGAACGGAGCTCTGTACACCATCTCATCTCCTTCTCTGTTCTTTTCATTCCCTCATCTGCATTTATATAGCTCTTTAGGAATCACTGGTGACACAATGCAATGGTTCTGAAGAACTAATCCCTTGACCTTAATTGAGAATAATGTCATGGAGGTGAGTGTAGGGAAGAAAGCCAACCTCTCTTCAGTTGTTAAGACTATCCATGAACTAAGCTGTGCCACTATTGTATACCAAACATATATGTGTGCAAGTGTGCATTAGGGTGGAGAAGTCTGAAAGCTGTTTAAATCTCTTTCCTGACAAAGATACATTTGAATTTAAGAAAGACTTTGTAAAATCTGATGTAGACTAGTTAGGAAAGAAAATAACTTTGATTTATTAGGAGACAACTGGCTGGAAAAGAAGAAAGATAAGAAATGAGCAGTGCCTTCTGACAGCATTAGAAAATTCTGGAAGTGGTTGTTCACAAACTAGTTGTTGTGCCAGACTAATTATCCCTAAGAGATCATCTGTAATTTCTGTTTTGCTCACAGAACTTCCACTGACTACAAACAAAAAAAGTGTCCAAGGGAAAGAATGGAGACCTCCATGTAGAATATGCATGGCAATGTTTCAGGTTTGACAAAGTCATGTCTTCAGTATAATTACAGCAAATAGCTTTCAGAGTCAAGGTTGAGGAAACTAATCACTTCAGATGTTGACTGCTGAGGACTTTTGCTATCGTCTCGCAATGATTTATGAAGAGAGCTCCTGGGTGACAATAAAGATTTTGCATTAGATAACATTTGAATGCACACAAAGCATGAGATTATTATTCTTTCAATTTCTTACATCATTCTTGCTGTCTGGGTAATTAAAAGGTAGCTAATAATCTATCTACATATATACAAGATACCACAGCAACACAAATCCATCACATTACTTAGTCTTTTATTACATTATCTTTTATCTGACAATTAACACCAGTAATAATGATGGCCTTCATGTGGTGATTCCCATCTATATGAGTTACACTCATATGAGGCCAGTAACTCATTCATCATAAGGCAAATGACTGCAGCTTTGAGCAGACATTAGTGCTATCAGGGCTAAAAGGAAAGGATGTGATGACATAACAAGCTGAAACAAATGCAATTTTTGTTTATTACAGTGTGGAATCCTTTGCATGGCCCTTATTTTTACTATCTGCTTTGAAATAAATTGAAATAGGAAGCTATTACAAAAGGTCATTCTTGTTCCCTGAGCCATTTTGCTACTTGGACTACTTTGGTACTTGTCTGGATGTTTGTGGTTCAATTTCAGATTAGAGTCAAAGTCTGAAACATAGAAATGTGTTTCACATTTGGTGTTAACTTTAGTGTGACATAATTTCTGCAGTGATATTTCACTCTCTCCAGTTTACCAGATCTCCACCCTCTTAGTCAACTGAAAATCTCCCTCTTCCATTATTAAAAGAAAAAAAATATAGAGAGAAATATTGTTGTTGTATTCTTGATAATATATCAAATAGGCTCAGATTTCAGATAATATAAACACATTAAATAATCTGTGTTCTAGACCTGGATATGACTTTAAGACAGCAGTCTAAGCTTCAGAAATTCCTTTGACTTCTAGGTCATATTCTTAGATTTGGAAAATGTAAATATCACCAGCAAATGTACAAAGTTTATGGAGTGAAGTAAAATTCCAAAGGATGACTGAGTTAGAAACTGAGTTCAGCAGTGTTTTCACAGAAAAACAGAATGATAGAGGTTGGAAGGGACCTGCAGAGATCATTGAGTCTGACCCTTCTGTCAAAGCAGGATCACCTAGGGCAGGCCACACAGGAATTCATCCAGGTGGGTTTGGAAAGTCTCCCAAGGAGACTTCACAGCCTCATTGGGCAACCTGTTCCAGTGCCCCAGCACCCTCTCAGTAAAGAAGTGTCTCCTCATGCTGAGGTGGAACTTCCTGTGCTCTTTGTTTTGGTCATTACCATCTAGCAATTTATTAGGTCATTGTCTATTCACTGAAGGATGGTGACAAATCTAGATTTTGGTGGATTTTGTTGTAGTTGATGTTTGTTTGGCTTTGTTTGGTTTGGTTTTTTGTTTGCTTTTTCAGCAACTGTCACATTCATACTTTTAGTCTTCTTGATTCTTATTTGAGAATAACCTTCACTTTTCTGAAAGTCTTTAGAAATTGAAAGGTATAATATTGTCTCCTTTTAAGGCACAGAACAAACAAAGGAGCAATTACACAAAATGTCTGCAGATTGCCTTCCAAAAGCTTTACATGTGTTGGTGACAAACTGCTAAAGATATGATGGAATACGGTGATTCAACCAAATGTGTTGATATCAGCTTCAAATGTGTTCTTCAATACCATGATTCAACCAAGTGTGTGGATATCAGCTTCAAATGTGTTCTGTTTTGGAAGTCATTAGTAGGTATTTGGGGTGGGGTTTTTTGTTTCTTTGCTATCTGTCTGCTTGGATTGCATTGCTGGCTGGAAAAGGTAGGAAGTAGAAGCATGTCACACTTTGTCCTTTGAAGACTTTCATCCTATGGTCTCTTCAGAGCACCTGCTAGTGTCTTAGTTTGAAAATTCTGGAGGCATGTGGGAAGCCAGTCTGAGCTTTTTTCCTACTTCTGATGGAATTTGTGACCAGCCACGTTGGATAGTGGACAGGGGGAGAAAATACAATGGAAACACTTGTAGGTTGAAATAATGCCTGTTTAATAAGAAAAGCAAAAGGGTCATGTAGATGCAAAACACAAAGAAAAATTCATTCCCTACTTTCCATCAGGCAGATTCCTAACCACTTCCTGGGAAGCAGATCCTCAGCACTCATGGCAGTTGCTTGGGAATATGAATGCCTTGATTATGAACAGGCCCTGCCTTCTCTGTTCTCATAGCTTTTATTTCTGAGCATGACATATGGTATGGGACATTCCTTTGATCAATTTGGATTAGCTGTCCTGGCTCTGTCCCCTCTCAGCCTGCTGACCATCCCTCTAAGAAAAGGAACGGTTTGAAGACACAGCCTTGATGCTGTGTGAGCACTACTCAGCAGTAATCACAACACTGATGTGCCGTTAACATTGTTTTATCCCAAATACAGAGCACAACACCAAATGCAATGCTATGAGGAAAGCTACTCCATCCTAGCCAGAGCCAGTACAGCCCTGAATAATCTTTCCCTCTTTCATCTATGGTTTTCCCTTCAGGGTGACTAATTTTCAGACCTTTTGGAAAAGTAGCCATATATTGCATTCAAAAAAAAGTAATTTTATGGTTGTGAACTACATATTTCTTACAACTAATATATGACTTCCCTGAGCTTTAGTACCAACAAAACGTGACCTCGGTGGTGTCTGCATATGATTTGTTCCTTCTCCCTGTCAATTTTCATCAGTTTCAAATTACAAACCAGAGTTTTGTTTTGATTAGATATTCTGTGGGGATTAAAATATACAAGCATCAATATTGAAAACAATTCTATGCTAGCAGAGAATACCACTTTTTAGGCATTACAATGTCAAATATGGTTTGGCCATGGTAATACTGGAGCACCTCTCCTATGGAGACAAACTGAGAGAGTTGGGGTTGTTCAGTCTGGAGAAGAGAAGGCTCCAAGGAGACCTTATGGTGGCCTTCCAGTATCTGAAGGGGGCCTACAAGAAAGCTGGTGAGGGACCTTTTAGGACGTCAGGTAGTGAGAGGACTAGGGGGAATGGAGCAAAACTAGAAGTGGCTAGATTCAGATTGGATCTTAGGAAGAAGTCCTTCATCATGAAAGTGATGAGACCCTGGAAAAGGTTTCCCAGGGAGGTGCTGGAGGCCTCATCCCTGGAGTTTTTTAAGGCCAGGCTGGATGTGGCTCTGAGCAACCTGATCTAGTGTGAGGTGTCCCTAATCATGGCAGGATTAGATAACCTCCAAAGGTTATCTAATACAACCCCCATATGTATCATTTTTTTTCTGTAAGTGAGCTCCAAAATTTATTGGTGTCCACCAGGAAACACTGAAACACTGGAGCACATTAACAAAAGAAAGTTCTGTAGTAATTTAAAAGTATTCTGAAGTCTGCATGGGTTTAGCAGACAAGGCAATATTTAAACTGTGTCTAGAGTCAATTTTAGTGCTGAAATTCTACTGTGGTTTAAAATGTGATGAATCAAAATGCTGACATACATCCCTTGATTCACTGATAGAGTTGAAGTTGCTATGTATATTTACTATAATTTGGAAGTCACGTGGGGCCAAGACAGTTTGATGATGTAGGACATTTTTTAATCATAGCTGGGACTTTGTTGTATCCTCATTAAATATGTGTGTGATCTTACCCACAAAGAGATGAAAGTATGCACTACCTTTGTATCAAAGGAAAGAATTAAAAATAGCCAAGAGCAAGACATCACTTCAGCAGATGAAGTACTGAGCAGACCTAAATACATCCACTATTTGCAAACACAAATGGAAAAAAGTAAAACTCCCTGAAAATACAACTTCATCAAAATAAATACTTTCCTTCAGAGAGTGTTAACTAAATTTAACTTGGAACAACAGAAAAAATATAAATATATATTGTCCATTAGGGAGCAATTTCATCTTGATTTGCTTTGAAAAGTTTGTTTTGTAATTCCTAATGATAAGAAATGCATAGTAAAAAAATAAATAAATAAAAAGAAATCTGAAATTAAATTGACATTGGATGCCCTGGCTTCAAAACTTATTTCAATTGTATTTCCTAAAGTTTCTAGACTCCTTGTTTCTTCATAACTGTATTGACTTGATAGGGTATTGAATATCTAGATATCATGGGAGCCACAAATAACCACTGAAAAGTGGTTTGTGGAAGCAGTGTTGCAAGAGCTCCTCCTGAATTTATACTGCTTGATAGAACCAAGCTTCTTCAGACAAGGACAAAAGCTTGATTGCAATGGTTTCAACTCAGATTTTCTTGTATTTTGCTCTGTATTCCTTCCTGCTGGTGTGGGAAATTTGATTGACATCATATTTCAAATGCCTGATAACCGCAAGCAAGGAAAGTGAACCCTTTTATCCTAGGTGAACCAAAAATTGCCAGACATTGACAGTGCCATAGTTTGTGATTATAAAGCTGCCCTTGGAGACCTATTGCACAAGGTGACAACTCCTGAACTCCCTCAAAGTCTTTCACTTGACCATTTTTACAGACCCTCAAGGTACATAGCCTATGATTTCACTTTCCTCAGCATATCACTAATGAAACTACCAGAAAAGGAGGCCTCTGTCTTGTTGAAAGTTCAGGTTCTCCAGTAACTATTACATTAGTATGAAGCAGTTAGATTTAGAAAAAGCCATTTTCTCAGAATAGCTCAATCAGATTTTAAAGATATTAGAATTAAGGCTATAATTCAATGATATATTTGTTTTCCTGGTATTGTTTCCTCAGACAGGCACATGGACCATCTAAAGGTCATCGGAACATAGAAATCATAATATATTGGTTTAAGGAAGAAAGGATGCTATATATAGCCTCTTCCAGAAGTACTATTGCTTGCCTCCCTGATGATCACATGAGTGTCAAAACATTTTTTCAATCTTAAATTCTCAGCCTTAGGACTTACTGACTTGTGGGCAGGAAGGAATGGGGAGAAGAGTCCCAATTTTCTTGCAGCTCTCATTTGGAGGTATGCTGCCTGCATGCTCTATTCTGGCTGAGGCCATGCTCTTGATTTATGTAAAGGCAGTAAGACATTTGGTGTGCTAAATCTCAATCCTTGAGCATTCCGATACCTCAGTTACTGATTTTTAGAAGTATTTAATCCATCTCTCTGTGTGGTACCTGGTTCCTTTTCCTCAGATGCCACAGCTGGCTGAGATAAAGCTGTTCACAAATCCAGGCCAGTTTAGTTTACATGTGTCAGATGAGCAATTTTGGCATGATTTTGATTTAGTAGGAATTACAAATTTCTCAATAGCATATGATACATCAAAAAGTTGACTAGTAACTTAATGATTAACCGAATGAAGGATTAACAATTCACTTAATTACAGAGCTCAGAATGACACTGAGCAGGTCACTAGAGCTACAAATGTAAAAATTAGTGAAAATGGGGGGGAACCAAGGCTTCTGTTCTGCTGCACAGCCTAGCTTGACAGGGTGCTGGACAATCTAATTTAAACTGTATTAGAATAGAATAGAATAAACCAGGTTGGAAGAGACCTTCAAGATCATCGCAACCAACCCATCATCCAACACAACTTAATCAACTAAACCATGGTACCAAAGACCCCATTAAGTCTCCTCCTAAACACCTCCAATGATGGTGACTCCACCACCTTCCTGGGCAGCCCATTCCAATGGGCAACCACTCTGTGAAGAATTTCTTCCTAACATCCAGTCTAAACCTCCCCTGGTGCAGCTCGAGACTGTGTCCTCTTGTTCTGGTGCTGGTTGCCTGGGAGAAGAGACCAGCCCCCGCCTGTCTACAACAACCTCCCTTCAGGCAGTTGTAGAGAGCAATGAGGTCTCCCCTGAGCCTCCTCTTCTCCAGGCTGAGTAATTCTTAAGCTATTCTTAAGGTTAAGCTATTCTTAACCTGAAAGTTTGGACTAGATGATTCTTGAGGTCACTTCCAACCTGGTATTCTATGGATTCTAAGGATTCTATACATTATTTCTCCACACAGAATCTTTATTTCAATGACATGCAGTTTGTAATTTCCCAATCCTGGAAGTTAATCATGCGATAAATTTTCTCTCTTCCATCTATTAAAACCAGGTCAGGTGACTCTTGACACAATCTCCTGATTATGCTAAAAAACTTGAATCTACATCTTCTGTGACATCCCTATGGATAAAATGTAACTACACCAAAATCCACTAACTTGAACTTAGCATTTTTTGGAGTACAACACCCACCTCTGATTCCACAGCACTGTATTCCTAGAAGTGAATATTCCACAACTGGCAAAGTAGGAAGAGATAAAAGTCTTCAGAATTTTTAATGTATCTTCCAGCTTAAATCCTTTTCCTACAGCCCTTGGGATAGTCAGGACAAAATTCCACTTGGCAACAAAACACATATGGAAGATATTTATGGAAACATTTCATTTCTCAAGCATCTTGAATTGTGTTGGTTATGCAGCATCACAGTCAACAAATTCTATGGAAAAAGAGAGTCAAGACACTGCTGGAAGTTGAAAGAGAAACAGAGTGGTAGTCTGGCCACCACAGTGGCATGTATCTTACTTTTATTTTTTAAAGTAGTTTTGTTCTTGTTTTACAAAAATAATGAAATCAGTGAATGAAGGCTGTGCAATTTGAATGTCGTTTGCATTTGTTTGCGGTGTTTAAATAAACTAAACTGGCTTTTCAAATCTTTTGACATTCACCTTTTGTTCCTTGAAAAACAAAGCTGTTATACCTTGTGGAGTTATCCCTAATTCTGTTAATTTAAGGGCAGCCTGCTCCAGGTCACAAAAGAAATTGTGTTTTACAAGGTTAGATAGCTAATTGGCTTGGTTCAGACAGGAAAGTCGATCCTCATTTTGCTTCTAAAGGCATTAAGTGATATGCTAAGATACTTAATCCAGATCCATAGAATTTCTCATATATTCAGCTAAGTGGCATATTGTCTGTCTCCATTTCACATCCTTTGCATTCAGATTGTGTAACCTGGGGAGTGGGCACTGTCAATCTATTACTACTTTCTGTAGGAGCTTCCCTTTCCCTCCCTTATGATCACTGTCCTGCTAATTTTTGTTTTGCCTTCCTCTTTCAGAGGCATTACTTTTGAATGTTCACATTTAATGGGAGAATTGTGTTTGTGATATTGCCAAAAGGACAATAATTTAACCCAAGAGATACTGACACCTTCCACTTTCTGGAATGACTAACAGCTAGCAATGATTTTAATGACAAAAGATAATTTTCTATATATCAAGAACAGAAACATACAGTTTGAAACTGTACAGGACTGTAGAGTGCCACTAAAATTTACTTGCTGAGCATCAAGACCCCCAGGGACTTTTCAGCAGTGCTGCTCCCATTCAGTCAGACCCTAGCCTGTACTTCTGCTTGAAGCTATTGAATCCTGGGTGCAGGACTTCACATTTATCATTGTTAAACCACCTGCAATTCTTGCTGGCCCAGTCTTGTATCCTGTCAAGATCCCTCTATATGGTGGCTCTTCTTTCTGACATATTGACCTATAGGTCAAGGTTTTGGCAGCCAGCAAGGGGTGGCTTCTGCCACCAGAAGCTGCCCCCATGTCAGACAACAGCAATTCCAGCTGGTTCTAAGACAGACCCATCACTGGCCAAAGCTGAGGCAATGACATTAATAGCGCCTGTATGTCAACATATTTAAGAAAAGGTGCAAATGCTCTGCAGGTGTGAGAAGGGAGTGAAAAAATGTGAGAGAAACAACTATGTAAACACCAATATCTGTGAAGAAGGAGGATGAGGAGATGGTCTAAGCAGTGGAACAAGGGTTTCCCTGCAGCCCATGGAGAAGACCACAGTGAAGAAAATTTTCTGCCTGCAACCCATGGAGGACTACATTAGAACAGATATCCACATTGCAGCCCATGGAGGACTCTATGCTGCTGTGGATAGACATGCTCTGAAGGAAGCTGTAGTCCATGCAGACTCCATTCTTGAAGGGTCTCCTGGAAGATGTGGCCTGTGAGGGATCCACTCTGGAGCAATCTGTTTCTGAAGGTCTGTGTCATGGATCCACACAAAAGCAGTTCTCAAAGAGCTCATGGGAAGGACTCATGTTGGAGAAGTTCATTAAAGACTATATCCCATGTGAAGGACCCTATGCTGGAGCAGAGCATGAGGAGGAAGGAGTGGCAGAGACAAAGCAGTATGAACTGAACACGTGCCCCGTTTTCTTATCCTCCTGTACCACACAGAGATGGGGAACAAGAAACGGTTAGGAATGAAGCTGAACCTGGGAAGAAGAGGAGGGTGGGGAGAAGGTATTTTTAGGTTTGTTTTCATTCCTCACTATCTTAGCCTCTTACAATTAATTTGCAATAAATTAATTTTCTCAAGTGAAATTGTTTTCTCTGTGATGGTAATTGGTAAGTAATCTCCCAGCTTTTCTCCTTAATCATGTGTTTTTCTTCATATTTTCTCTCTCTGTCCTGCTGATGGAAGTGGCATAATGGAATAGCGTAGTGGGTACCTGGTGGACAGCCAAGGTGAAACCTCCACATGACCTGTGTTCCCAATTTGATGTCATCCGCAAACTTAGTGAAGATGAATTCAATCCCATTACCCACAATGTTTATTGAGTACTAAGCAGTGCTAGGCCTGGCATCAATATTCAAGAAACTTCAGTTGTGATTTGCCACCAGATTAGAGTTTCAGCCTTTGAAAAGTAACTTCTGAGCTTGGTAGCCTGTTTTACACTCATGCCATGGTCCATCTTTCCAGCTTATGTCTTATAACACCCAAACTCTCTGCTAATTTAATGTTCAGAAAATTGCCAGTTGGTTTAATTACTCTGCAAATTTCTCATTTAGATGGTTACAGGCAACCTAACACCACTCAAAAGTTAAAAGCCTGATTGTGTTTGCATGAAGGTAGAAGCTGCCACATGCATTTTACTTATGTATGGCAACACCACGCCAAAGACTCACTCGTTATATGCTTTCTTAGGGAAGAAACATTCCTGATTCTGTTACATTTAAATATGACCTATCTGAAACCTTATCTTTCTGTCTTCCCTGTTTGTCCTTGTTATCAAGGCAAAGAAATTAATTGCATACATTCTAATTCGAAGTTTGTTTCCTCTTGCATGTTTTGTGAACTTGGAAAGAAGTTGTTGGTGAGGATTTAGGCTGACTGGAAGACTCAATAAAACTGACAGACTGAAGCAAGATTGGTTGTACCATGTATAATATTTTAATTAAGACACAAGTGTCCTTTTGCTGGAGTAAATAAATAGCTTAGTAAAGAACCACTTTAACGTGAGCATATTTAGGATATATGGAGTGAAATAAACTGTGACCTTTTTGTTTGGTTTTTTTTCACAATGAAACCATATTCTCATGCAAGAACTAAATAGTGACCACCTGCTCCTGTGGAGAAGCAAAGTGATGAAATCCAAAGACTGTGAAATAGAGAAGAAAATTTGGAAACACACTGGAGAAGAGAAGGCTCCGAGGAGACATTATTGTGGCCTTCCAGTATCCGAAGGGGGGCTACAAGAAAGCTGGCAAGTAACTTTTTGGGATGTTGGGTAGTGAGAGGACTAGAGGGAATGGAGCAAAAGTAGAAGTGGCTAGATTCAGATTGGATGTTAGGAAGAAGTTCTCTACCATGAGGGTGGTGAGACACTGGAACAAGTTTCCCAGGGGGGTGGTAAAAGCCTCATCCCTGGAGTTTTTTAAGGCCAGGCTGTATGTGGCTCCGAGCAACCTGATCTAATGTGAGGTGTCCCTGATCATGGCAGGGTGGGTGGAACTAGATGATCCTTGAGGTCCCTTCCAGACCTGACAATGCTATGATTCTATGCCTATCTATGCTTTTCTTCTAAAATATAACATCATGATATTACAGTTTTCACTCACTGGTGCTCCAAAGTTTGGGGAAAAGAATATGTATTTCTGCTACAGGCTATCAGGAAATAATTTTATTGCTTTTAAGAAATTGTTTCAGCAGCTAATGATCTTGTGCAAGAAGGCTGAAGGTCTTCCACCTGTGCAGGTTTCATCTCACCCAGGCACTTCCTAAAGAACTTTATCAAATGCAACAAATGTTGTCTGTCATAATAACAAACACAAGAGTCCACACACTCACATCTGCTCTTGTCAAATCATTTGTGTTATGTGTCAACATTTTATATTCTAACGACTATAGTCCAGAACAAACACTGTTGTGCTTTCCTAACAGATAAAAATTAATATTTTATTTTGTTTTGCATTTGGTTTTACTGCTTTAATTTGCATTGAAATTAGTCTTCTCTGCTTGGCCTCTTAAATTTAATTGTGATTGCAGAGTTTCTTTGACTCAAGCAGATAACTACCTACCAAGGGGAACCCACTCAGATAACAGAGTCAGGAGTTGTAATGTAGCTCTGCATATTTACAAAGAATATAATAAGTCCTGTTTCCCTAAACACAAGTGAATATTGCAGCTGCCAAGACTTTCCTTACCTGCAGTCCAGATGGCATTTCAGACCACAACCTAATGGCTTTCTCTTTAACCTATTTGCCAGACTGTGTCTCATTATTCTCAAGGTCACTGCTCTCATGTATGCATGTGGCCTTTTGTACTCCTTCTCTCTGGTTTCTGACCTTTCTTGGTCTTTTCCTGAACACCAAGTCTCAAGAGTGAGACTTAGTGTTCAGGAAAAGACTAGTTTTGCTTAGAGTTTCATTTTGGACACAGGTTTGTGTCCACATTCTGTTTTGAGATCCTCTTTTTCTTATATTTTGGTACAAAAAGGGAGTTCTTGCATTACCAGAGCTTTTAACACAATGCAGTCTTGTATAGAAACTTAATCTTTTGATACCTATGGGTATTAACCACAGTTTTCACACAGTAGTGATTCCTTTTTATGGCTTTTTCAAAAGCTGCAGGAGAAGAAAGCTGCTGGAGAAATAATTATCTGGAATCATGTTTCAGCAGTTCAACTTATGACCCTTACAGCTGCTAAATACCAGCTGAGATACAAAACATCAGGCAAGGAATGTATGTTATGTTGGGATGCACACAGAGAACAGACAGACTGGGCTCCTGGTGTACCTAAATGATGATTGTTGAAGATCTGTTTCTGAGGAAAAAGACTGGCTGTGAATAGTTTGACAGAAGTAACTGTGTATGTAGATTGACTCCCAAACAGAATCTCTGAGAAGCTGTCATCCTTTAGTGTTGAATGAGGATCCAAACAAAATAGGTAGAAAAAGGTGAAAGGTTAGAGTAAGTATTTATATGGGTTTATTTTTTTACATGTATTGATGAAACTCCAAAGGCTTGCTGGTAGTTCTATTTGCTAGTAGGTTGCATAACCCTCATTATCTCTTTGGAAAGCATGGTGCTGCCATCTTAGTTGTCCTTTGGATAGAACCTTCTGCTGCTGAACCTGAATACTTACTGTACATCTAGTTCAGGAGAAACAAACAAATGAACAAAAGCAGAAAATGGAAAGCTAACAATACAGCTACAGGAAAAAATGGCATCATCTCCTGAGATAATAAAAGATTTTATTCAATCTAATTCAAACTCATTATGCCTTCTAGCATTTTAGAAGCATCTACACACACACACACACACAAACAAACAAACAAACATAGCACAGATATATGTTTTATATGTAACTATTTTCACTTTTGATACTCAGGAGTTTTATCTTCATTTATATTTGCCGATGACACCAAACTGGGTGTAGTGGCTGACACACAGGAGAGTCGTGCTGCCATTCAGCAAGACTTGGACACGCTGGAGATCTGGAGAAGGGGAAATTTAAGGAAGTTCAACAAGGGCAAATATAGAGTCCTGCAGCTGGGAAAGAACAACCCCAGGTGTCAGCATAGGTTGGGGACTGACCTGTTGGAGAGCAGTGAAGGGGAAAAGGACCTGAGGATCCTAACAGATGGAAGATTGACCATGAGCCAGCAATGTGCTCTTGTGGTCAAGAAAGCCAATGCCATTCTGGGATGTATTAGAAGGAGTGTGGTTAGTAGATCAACAGAGGTTCTCCTCCTCCTCTACTCTGCCTTGGTGAGGTCTCATCTGGAATACTGCATGCAGTTCTGGGCCCCTCAGTTTAAGGAACTGCTGGAATGAGTCCAGGGTAGAGCCACAAAGATGATTAAAGGAGTGGAACATCTTCCTTATGGGAAGAGCTGCAGAGGAGGAGACTGAGGGGTGACTTCATTAATGTTTATAAATATTTAAAGGGTGAATGCCAAGATGATGAAACCAGGCTCTTCTCAGTGATGCCCAATGCAGAGAAAGGGGCAATGGGTGGAAGTTGAGGCATAGAAAGTTCCATGGAAACATGAGGAAGAATTTTTTCGCTGTGAGGGTGACGGAATACTGGAACAGGCTGCTCAGGAGGTTTGTGGTATCTCCCTCTCTGGAAATATTCAAGACCCATCTGGATGTGATCCTGTGTGATCTAGTGCAGGTGATCCTGCCCTGGCAGTGGGGTTGGATTGGATGACCTTTCAAGGTTCCTTCCAGCCCCCAACCTTCTGTGATTCTGTGATTTTTTGATACTTGATCATCAGGAAACACACAAAAGATTATTCCACAAGGAGAAGCTAGATTTTAAAGCAAACTATTGTCAAGGTACATGTGAAATCCATTGCAAAGAAGGAAGCTGATTTTCCCAAACTTGGAATTCAGCCCTACAAAAGCTGCAAATGTTGAGATAACAGCTAGAAAATGAGGAACATATGGTTCTTTTTGTGAGTTCTTTTGGTTTTTTTCCCCCATCATAAACGTCTGTCGGCTGGTGCCACAGTTAATATTTGTAAATGGAACAAAGATAAGTTAAGAAATTGCAGGCTGCCTTTCAGAAAATGAATGTAGATGATGGAAACATGCAAATGTATTTAGAAGAAGAATGGTGACTTTGTAGTTCAGTGACCTCTGTCTTGTCTCTGTACAGGATTTCTAATAAACTGTTCTGAATTGTTTTTCTGACCACTTGCCAAGAAAATAATACTATTATCACCAGGTCCCAAATAACTCTGCAGCAACAGTGTCATAGTGAAACTATTAGTGGAATTACAGTGTCAGAAAGGCATCTCACAAGCTAAGGACAGGCTGTGGCATAAGGCTTCAAACTACCTTGTGATCTATCTTGCCAATTCTGTCGTATTTGAAAGTTACTAGTTTCAGCTACAACTTATAAGCAATTGCAAAGTTACATTGACATCAATGTCCACAACCTGAAAGATCTAGAAAACCAGGAGGGAATCACAGAGACCCTTTTGTTTTCTTATCTCAGCTACCAGAGTGCTTGATGATCTCCAGATCAGCAAAAGGATGATAGTTTCCAGCATATCTGTACCTACTATCTCCACTCACAGAATAAGCTAACTCTTCCAATAAATTTCAATGTTTTCTTTTAATACTAGAAGACAAAGTGGAATAAAGAGATGTGGAGGTGAAATGAGTATCTCTGGTGTGGGGACGTGTAGCCTGAGGACTGGCTGACCAGCTGGAAGTCCTGGTGGATGAGCTGGAATCGAGCCAGCAGTGTGTGCTTGCAGTGATAACAGCCCACATCTTGTTCCAAGCAGGCAGAGGAAGGTGATCCTGCACTCAACTCATCTTTGGTAAGGCCACATCTGGAGTGCTGGATCCAGTCATAGGCTCTCCAGTACAAGAAGACAGCCTTATTTGTGTGATCCCATTTGGGTGACAGGGTCAGCTTAGGGTCAGTCTAAGTGATCTCAAGAGATGTCTTCTTACCTAAATGATTCTGTGGATCTGTGAAGGACATGGATGTACTTATGCAGGTGCAGTAGAAGACTATGAAGTTGACTTAACTGGAGAGTCTGACATGTAAGATGGGACTGTTGAGGTTGGAGAAGGTTCTTATTATGTATAAATGCCTGAGGCAGGGTGGGGGACACAGATATAAAGGCAATGGAAACAAACTTTTCTAGGTGGCAACCAGTGACAGGACAAGAAGCGGTGACCAGGGGTTGCTATATAAGACATTACTTCTGTGTATAAAAAAAACCCTACAACAGTTTTACTATGAGTCATTGAATATGGTAACAAGTTGCCCAGAGAGGCATCTCCATTCCTGTCCATCTCATTGAATGTGGCCCTGAGCTATCTGCTCTAGTTAATTCTACTTTGAGAAGAGGTATTCGCCATATCTCCAGAGATACATGAGGAATTAGTTTGGGACTTGCTGAGCCACTTGGATACTCACAAGTCCATGGGACCAAATGGGATCCATCCTAGGGTACTGAGAGACTTGGCAGATGAGCTCGCCAAGCCTCTCTCCATCATTTTCCACCAGTCCTGGCTCACTGGAGAGGTCCCAGATGATTGGAAACTGGCCATTCTGATCCCCATCCACAAGAAGGGTCGGACGGAGGAACATGGAAACTACAGGCCAGTCAGCCTGGTCTCAGTGCCAAGGAAAATTATGGAGCAGATCATCGTGGGGGAAATCACTGTGCACCTGAAGGACGGCCAAAGGATCAGGTCCAGCCAACATGGACTTAGGAAGGGCGGGTCCTGCCTCTCCAATCTGATCTCCTTCTATGATCAGGGGACCCGCCTGGTGGATGTGGGGAACTGGACTTCAGCAAGGCCTTTGATACCATCCCTCACAGCAAACTCCTGGCCAAGCTGTCAACTCGTGGCTTGGACAGCAGCACTCTGTGCTGGGTTAGGAACTGGCTGGAGGGCCGAGCCCAGAGAGTGGTGGTGAATGGTGCCACATCCAGCTGGAGGTTAGTTACTAGTGGTGTGCTCCATCAGTGCTGGGCCCCATCCTGTTTAATATCTTCATTGATGATCTGGAAGAAAGGAATTGAGTCAGTCATCAGTAAATTTGCAGATGACACCAAGTTGGGAGCAGGTGTTGATCAGTTTGAGAGTAGAAGGGCTCTCCAGAGGCATTTTGACCAGCTGGACAGATGGGCAGAGTCCAACATGATGACATTCAGCAAGTCCAAGTGCCGGGTGCTGCAATAATATAATAACCCCACAGAAACCCCATGCAGCACTACAGGCTGGGGTCAGAGTGGCTGAGAGCTGCCAAACAGAAAGGGACCTGGGGGTACTGATTTACAGCTGGCTAAATATGGGCCAGCTGTGTGCCCAGGTGGCCAAGAAGGCAAATGGCATCCTGGCCTGCATCAAGAATAGTGTGGCCAGCAGGAGCAGGGAAGTCATTGTGCCCCTGTATTCAGCACTGGTTAGGCCATACCTTGAGTATTGTGTCCAGTTCTGGGCTCCTCAGTTTAGGAAAGATGTTGACTAGCTGGAACATGTCCAGAGAAGGGCAGTGAGGCTGGGGAGAGGCCTCAAGCACAAGCCCTATGAGGAGAGGCTGAGGGAGCTGGGGTTGCTTAGCCTGGAAAAGAGGAGGCTCAGGGGAAACCTTGTTGCTCTCTACAACTACCCGAAGGGTGGTTGTAGCCAGGACGAAGTTGATCTCTTCTCCCAGGCAACCACCACCAGAATGAGAGGATACAGTCTCAAGGTGTGCTAGGGGAAGTTTAGGCTCGAGGTGAGGAGAAAGTTCATCACAGAGGGAGTTGTTAGGCATTGGAATGGGCTGCCCAGGGAGGTGGTGGAGTCCTTGGAGGTGTTCAAGAGGGGATTGGATGTGGCACTTGGTGCCATGGTCTAGTAGTCATGAGGTCTTGTGTGACAGGTTGGACTTGATGATCTTTGAGGTCTTTTCCAGCCTTATTGATTCTATGATTCTATGATTCTACCTCAAGGATCCTCCAATTCTGTAATGCTGTGATGGGAGTTAAAGGAAATAGAAAGCTCAGGGAGTTCTGCTATGAGTGAAAAAGTCTATTATATGTATGAATGAAGACAGGTGAAAGAGAATACAGGGATCTAGGACAGAGGAAAGTCACAGTGTATAGAGGAAATCCATCATGAAGAGACAGGGGGAATGCCTGCAGTTTTAGGCATGAGTAAAGGGTATGTGTAGAGTGTTATTCTTTTCTTAAGATGAAGGATATAGGCAGTAAGGGAGCATATATGTGTCTTGTAGAGTGCAGCAGAAGAGTGTGGGGAATCCCTTGGGGGTGTTTTGGTTTCAGCCACACAAAGGTATGGCTGAGACATCTGTGTATCAGAATATTGGCTAACTCAGCCTTACTGACCCATCTTAAATAAAGAATTGTGGTAAGTAGGAGAAAAATGTAGGTTAGGAGTTTGCAGGCTTGGCAGGATGAAGGCAGCTTCATTCACAGCTAAAGAACTACTGAATGCTAGGCAAGTAAAGTATGGGATATAGGCAACAGATACAGAAACAGACCAGATGGATTAACAGGTGGTGTAGGCACAGCACAAGGAAAAAGATGGGTAGAATACTGATAGAAAGAAAAAAATATGACCAGATTCAGTAAAAGTCAGTTGAATTCCAGTTCAGGCTACTAACTTTCAGGAAGCAGAATCAGAAATCCATATGGGACTTTTACTGTTGCCAGGACACTTGCCAAGACCTGATTTTATACAAAGCAAGCAGTAGATGTGACAAGATTCAACAGTTTGGCTTATCAAAAATCTTGCTGACTGCTTTGGGTTAGTCTAGACTTAGAAAGACCCTTCAGTCTGCTCTGGGTGAATTCAG
Source organism: Melanerpes formicivorus (assembly GCF_026170545.1). Taxonomy (NCBI): domain Eukaryota; kingdom Metazoa; phylum Chordata; class Aves; order Piciformes; family Picidae; genus Melanerpes; species Melanerpes formicivorus. The sequence continues at coordinate 198,601 of NW_027142617.1, read as the reverse complement.
GACAGTAGCTTCCCATACTGCCATGTAATGAAGGACATATGATTTTAGGATTGACACAGGCCAAGAAGCTCAATCACTGCTCCCCTACAGAGTTAGTAAGCAGTAGTGCACAATATGCTTTTCATCTAAACACTGGCTAACACCTTTAGCAAATGAAATATAGATTAACTATAAAGCCTATTAATGCTATACAGTCAAGGAATGCTGGAAGTGTTTTAGATAGCCATCACAGCCCACACCCCCTGAGTTTAAAATCAGGCTGTCAAGAAGATGAAATAAACATCAAAGAGATAATTGTATATTGATACCCTCATGGCTCCCCTCACCTTCCCAGCTGTCCTTGCAAACCAAGTATGGGGCACTGGAAGTTGAGGGTGAGGTGATTGAGAAGTCAGAAGACACACCATCTGAGGTGTTGCCTAAAGCAAAACAGCCTGTGCCCTGCATCAGGACTTGTTCCCTCAAAAAAAAAAAGGGGGGTAATTGTTGTTGGCAATTCCTTCTTGAGGGGAAGAGAGGGCCTCATATGTGGGCCAGATCCTTCCCACAGGGAAGTCTGCTGCCTCCCTTGGGTCCAGGTCAGAGATGTTACCAGAAGGCTGCCGAGTCTGGTACAGTCCTCTGATTAGTATCCTTTGATAGTTATGCAGCTGGGGAGGAAAGAGGTTGAAACCAGAGGTCCTAAGGCAATCAAAAAGGACTTCAAGGCTCTGGGAAAACTGGTTGAGGTAATTTTTTCATCAATACCCTTAGCTGCAGGAAGGAATACTGAAAGGAACAGGAAAGCAGGTGTAATTAACAAGTGACTCAGAGGCTGGAGCCACCAACAGGATTTTGTTTTTTTCAATCTTGGGGACCTTCTATGGCACTGCTAGCAACAGATTGAGTACATCTGTCCCAGAGGGGGAGAAAAATCCCAGTACATGAGAATAGCCTATCCCACAGAGGGAAAAGGGTTCTAGGAAGGGAGTTGGCAGGACTCATTGACAGGGCTTTAAACTACATTTGAAGAGGGAAGAGGCTGAAACCAGTCCCCCGAGACAGGAGTGTGAGGGTGGCAACCTGGAATAAGGGGTGAAACCAGCAGCCCAGCTGAAGTGCATGTACACTAATGCATGCAGCATGGGTAACAAAGAAGAGGAGCTGGAAGGCTCGTTACAGCAGGAAAGTTATGATGAGGTTGCCATCACAGAAACGTGGTGGGATGACTCACATGACTGGAGCACTGTAATTGATGGCTACAGGCTCTTCAGGAGAGCCAGGTGAGAGAGAAGGGGTGGAGGGGTGGCCCTGTACACCAGGGAGGCTCTAGATGCCATGGAACTAGAGATTAAGGACGATCAAGTTGAGTGCCTGTGGGTGAGAATTAGACGGAAGGCCAACAAGGTTGACATCCTGGTTGGAGTCTGTTATAGACCACCCAATCAGGATGAAGAGGCAGCTAGAGGCTGTCTCAAGATCACCAGACCTTGCTCTTATGGGTGACTTTAACCTGCCAGTTATCTGCTGGGAACTTAACACAGCAGAGAGGAGGCAGTCTAGAAGGTTCTCAGAGTGTATGGAGGATAGCTTCTTATCACAGCTGGTGTTTTAGCCTACCAGGGGTAAGGCTTTGCTTGACCTTCTTTTTGCAAATAGAGAAGGGCTGGTGGGAGATGTGGTGGTTGGAGGCTGTCTGGGGTCCAGTGACCATGAAATAATTGAGCTTTCAAAATGCAGTCAAGCTAAGAGGGGCAGCAACAAAACCTCCACTCTGGACTTCCTGAGGGTGGACTTCAGGTTACTTAAGGAACTAACTCAGAAGGTACCTTGGGAAACAGCCCTTAAAAACAAAGGGGTCCAGGAGGGCTGGGCCTACTTCAAGAAAGAAATCTTGAAGGTGCAGAAACAGGCTGTGCCAATGTGTCGAAAGATGAGCCGCTGGGGTAGACGGCCAGCCTGGACGGGCAATGAACTTCTGAATGAATTAAGGGGAAAAAAGAAGGTGTATCATCTTTGGAAAAAAGGAGAGGTAACCTATGAAATGTTTAAGGATGTTGCTAGGTCATGTAGGAAAAAAATTAGATAGGCAAAAGTCCATTCAGAGCTTAGACTGGTCACTGCTGTGAAGGACAACAAAAAATGCTTTTGTAAGTACATTAATGGCAAGAGGAGGAGCAAGGACAACCTCCACTCCTTAGTGAACATGGAGAGGAATATTGTAACAAAAGATGAGAAAAAGGCAGAGGTAATTAACACCTTCTTTGCCTCAATTTTTAATAGCAAGATAGGCTGTCTTCTGGACAACTGGCCTCCTGAGCTGGCAGATGGAGTCAGGGAGCAGTATAGTTCCCCTGTAATCAAGGAAGAAGCAGTTAGAGACCTTATTGCTGTCTACAACTACCTGAAAGGAGGTTGTAGCCAGGTGGGGGTTGATCACTTCTCCCAGACAACCTGTGTCAGAATGAGAGGACAGAACCTCAAGTTGTGCCAGGGGAGGTTTAGGCGGGCTGTTAGGAAGAAATTCTTCACAGGAAGAGTGATTGACCATTAGAATGGACTGCCCAGGAAGGTGGTAGAGTCACCATCACTGAAAGTGTTTAAAAAGAGACTGGATGGAGCACTTAGTGCCATGGTTTAGTTGATTAGATGGTGTTGGGTGATAGGTTGGACTTAATGATCTCAAAGCTGTTCAGTCTGCAGAAGAGAAGGCTCCGAGGTGACCTAATTGTGGCCTTCCAGTATCTGAAGGGGGCCTACAGGAAGGCTGGGGAAGGACTTCTCAGGATGTCAGGTAGTGATAGGACTAGGGGGAATGGAAAGAAGCTGGAGGTGGGGAGATTCAGGCTAGATGTGAGGAGGAGGTTCTTCTCCATGAGAGTGGTGAAGCCCTGGAATGGGTTGTCCAGGGAGGTGGTCGAGGCCCCGTCCCTGGAGGTGTTTAAGCCCAGGCTGGATGAGGCTCTGTCCAGCCTGATGTAGTGTGGGGTGTCCCTGGCCATGGCAGGGGGGTTGGAACTAGATGATCCTTGTGGTCCCTTCCAACCCTGAATGATACTATGATACTATGAAGGTCTTTTCCAGCCTGGTTAATTCTGTATGTATTCTGTATGATAATTAGCAGCTTCCAATAAGAAGCTGAAACTGGCAGAGGTTGTTTCCAGAGGGGTGAATTTTCTGCCAGCTGTGCTGTGGGACAAATCACACTCTGCTGATTCATGTGAGTAGCCCTTTCCAAGTCAATACTTGTGTAGTCCCATTAAAGAAAATTTTCGTCCGAGTCAGGATGTAATTCCACAAACAGTGATCATTTCTGGCACTTTGGCTGTCTTAATGGAGGTGTATACAGGAATAAAATGTTTTGCTTGCTGGTGGTAATCTTGAGTTTTATTGTACCTGTTATTTATATCTTGTGTTTTCTTCTATTTCTTTAATAACTCAGATTATTATGTGGTGTATAAAGGCAAGAAATTCCAGATAGGAAGAGTGAAGTCGTATTAGCTACCAGCAGCCTATTTTGGTATTTCACTATATCAGGAATGCCTCATTTTTATCTTTATTTTTTCATTTTTTTTTTCTGTCTTCTGTTTGGGGAATTTGAAATACACATTTTTGCTTCTCTTTGGTTTATATTTTAGTACTGATCATTGGAATGGTCTGCTCAGGGCAGCAGTGGAGTCACCATCCCTGGAGGTGTTTAAGCAGCCTGTGGACCTGGTGCTTAGAGATATAGTTTAGTGTTGACCCTTCAGTGCTGTGTTGAAAGTTGGACTGGATGATCTTGAAGGTCTCTTCCAACTAAATGTATTCTGTGATATCATGACTCTATAGTGTTTAAGTAAATTATCTACTTTTCTACACTTATTTATATGTAGAGGACTACAATGATGTGTACATTTACCTCATAGTGTAAAACTGGGAGAAAAAACTCGGTGGGTTATCATCATATATACTGTGACAGTGATCTGTGTGTGTGCTGCTATTCCACGCTTAATGACAAATATAAATTACATAGATATAAACTACAGCACAGGAGGTTCCACCTCAACATGAGGAGGAACTTCTTCACTGTGAGGTTTGCAGAGCCCTGGAACAGGCTCCCCAGAGAAGTTGTGGAGCCTCTGTCTCTGGAGACTTTCAAGACCCGTCTGGATGCATTCCTGTGCAACCTGTGCTAGATTCTGTGGTCCTGTTCTGACAGGGGGCTTGGACTCATTGATCTCTGGAGGTCCCTTTCAACCCCTAACATCCTGTGATCCTGAGATGCCTATCACTACAATATAGAGTAGAGAGTGGGTTTCCAGTCTGTGAAACCCCACAAATATTTTTGCTGGTTTGGTTGGTTTTTCTGGTGAGATTCTCATAAAATAAATGCAAACCTATTACCTACAGACATATTCTTAGCTGCTTGTGGAAGAAACCTCAAATGGTGGTCAGCAGCAGCTAAGAATCCAGAGACTATGACTTGAAGACTCCAAGTATAACATGATCTTTAAAATAATATGCTAATATCAGTCTAAATACATGCAGTTTTTCATGCCCATAACCATGATGTCTATCAAGGACAATATTATGACTGTCTATAACTTTAACCTTTGAACGCAAGCTACTTAAAATGAAGAGTATGTCTACATCCCTTCTCTTATGCAGCATGACATCTGCTCATAAACCCTCAGATGAAGCATCTTTTCCACTAAGAAGTACTGAAAGAGTGAACCAAAATGTTTCATGGGCTGAAACAGGTTTACTCCATATTTTAGACAGAAAATTAGTAAATATTTTGTTTTGGTTTTGTCATCTCAGCTGAAACAAAAAGGGCTAAACCAATATGTCTCAGTCTCACTGAAACAAAATGTTTTCATTATTCTCTACATAAAATGTGGATGGTATGGTATTGTTTCACTGAAAATATTTTGGTTTTATTCAAGTTATGAGTGAGTTAGTATATAGCAGGTAATTATCCAAAGGGTTATTCCTATTTCTAAATAGCTCTTTGAACATTTCATTTTGGTTCAGAGTTTCAAAGTAACAGTTTTCCAGGGAAAAGAAACTAAACTGGTTGTGAGCAATTTACAGAAACATAATAGGTAGGGAAGAGTGACAAAGAGCATGTAAGTTTGTTTGCTGTGTTTTGTTGTTTTTTTTCTTTAATCCTGATCCTTTGCTTTTCTTTTCCTTTCCCCTATGAAGAACTGCTTCTGTTTCTTCAGATGTTTCACTTCAACTCCTCTCTCTTTACATCACCAAGCTTTTTTTAACTTCTTTTCCCTTATGTTTTTTTCTTTTATCAGGGCTCCTTTTTCCTGTTGCCCCAGCTTTTGTTATCTGAAAAAATATATTCCATCCCCACAGTACTAATTGACCACTTTGAGATGGACAGCAATACCATAAAACTGTAAAAATGCTGTGGTTAAAGCTCTAATCCTCACCACATTTAAACAACAGGCACCTAAAACTGTGATTGCAAAACTGCATTAAGAATTCATAGAATCTTAGAATTCACAGGTTTTGATCTATTTTTGTATCTTCTTTGTGATTTTATAGTTACCACCTTTATTTAGAATAAACCATTCTTTATTTAGAATAAACCAAACCAGGTTGGAAGAGACCATCAAGATCATCGCGTCCAACCCATCAACCAATCCAACCCACCCAAACAGCTAACCCATGGCACCAAGTACCCCACCAAGTCTCCTCCTGAACACCTCCAATGACGGCGACTCCACCACCTCCCTGGGCAACCCATTCCATAGCGCAATCACTCTTTCTGTATAGAACTTCTTCCTAACATCCAACCTGAACCTCCCCTGGAGCAGCCTGAGACTGTGTCCTCTTGTTCTGGTACTGGCTGCCTGGGAGAAGAGACCATCATCAGCCTGTCTACAACCTCCCTTCAGGTAGTTGTAGAGAGTAATAAGGTCACCCCTGAGTCTCCTCTTCTCCAGGCTTAATTATCTTAATTATCTCACAGCAATTACTCTCAAATCACCCTTTTCTTGAACTGTTTCAGGAGTTTTGGCCTATCACTAAGCATTGTCTTAGCTCAGCAACCCGTAGAAACCATTTAATTGTGTTTATTTTTTTCTCCCACAGGGCGATTAGCAGGTTTTTGGATAGCAGTTAGTGCTGCTGGTTTTAAGTCTTGGTGGCAGGTGAGTCCAATTCACATAAACCAATTCATAACATCCCTAGTGTAACGAGATGGTCTTTCTCCTGAGGGTGATTCAGAGGTCCTCTCTGCTCCAGACCTTGATGTGTCTCTCACTTTCTCTCCTTCGTTCTTTTTTTCTCTGAAAGTAGAGGCAGTATAGGCAAGTATTATAAATATCAAAGGAGTGAGTGGAGGATGGAGCCAGACTCTTCAGTGGTGTCCAGTGACAAGACAAGGAGCAATGGACACAAACTGGAATACAGGACTTTCCATGTAAACACAAGGAATAATTTTTTTCACTTTGAGCATGGCAGAGACCTGGAACAGGCTTCCCAGTGAGATTGTGAAATCTCTGTCTTGGAACAGGCTGCCCAGTGAGATTGTGAAATCTCTGTCTTGAGGCATTCAAAACCCACCTGGCTGAGTTCCTGGGTGATTTACTCAAGGTGATCATACTCTAGCAGGGGGAATTGGACAAGATGAGCTTTAGAGGTCCCTTCAAAACCCTACCATTCAGTGATTCTGTGATTTGAGAAGTTTCTGCTGTCCATGTCCGTGTCTGTTTCTGCTGTAAAACTACTGTTTGCTGAAACCATCTTTAGAATTTTCTTAGGCTTACATCTGTCTCAACCTCTTTTCCAAACATTTTTTCTAGTAGTTGCGTTTGATTTAATTTATGAATTCCTTAATGTAATCTCCATTGGTGTAGCTCAATGAAAAGATCTTGTAACACATACAATAGTTCTCTTGTGGCATATATTCACCCTCTTTCTGCCTTTCTCACTGTGTACATGGCTTCCCTTTCTGTGGATGTTTGTATGAATATATTCATTGAGTATAAATTCATTGAGGCGAGACCTCATTGCTCTTTACAACTTCCTGAAAGGTTGTAGTGAGTGGGGGTCTGAAATGTTTCTACAAATTGGATACTTCTCTGTGTTGACACTCTTCACAACTAAATAGAGGCGAGGTTTTGCTTGAAACTGACTGATGCTCTGCGAGCTTTTCTGCCAAGGCACTGGGGAGCCTAGGGCACTAGAGAGTGAAAACTGTAAACCTAGACTCCCAGCATGAAACAGGGAATCTAGATAGATTAAGGTTTCTGATTCCTCAGGCTGGACCCAGAAAATGTTAGGATGCCAACTGGAGTAATTTGTGTGTGCAGCTGTGAAAGGATGAATATGCTCACTTCACAAAACTGACAGTTCCATTATGTTAGTTTGGGCATGCAAATACTACTGTTGTTAAGTAACAACAAATATGGGTAGCTGCTACTGCTTAAAAGATGAATAACCTTTGTCAAAGCAGTACCTCCAGTCTAAACTTAGGTAGCATTGCAGGGCCAACAAGATGTGGCTCTACTAAGAAGTGTGGACTCCCTGGAGACCATAGTGGTTGACAGTTCGTGTGTTGTGGAAAGAACCACGCATACAAAGATCAAATCAGCAGTGTGCTGAAGAGATGTTGAGACTAGGGTAATGAGAGAATCATAGGAAGAGACCTTCTAGTTAAGACAGGATAGTACCTAAGACGATAGATATACCCTTGTTGATAATTCTTGAGAGAAAAAGAGATGCATCAAAGTTATCTGCTTCCATCATTGTTTTCAAGCTAATGGAAACTCCTCGCAGGTCACTAAAATTTACATGAATGCTGCTGTAATAAAGGAAGTTATGCTTACTTTTTGCCTCTGAGAGCATTTTGGAGCTTGCAGGCACAGCTCGAGAGGTGAATATTTAGCAAGTTGATTGAAGACTTTGCTATAGTTATTTCATGGCCATGGTGGACCTGAAGCTCAATATGAGTCATCAGTGTGCACTTGCAGCCCAGAAAGCCAATTGTATCCTGGGCTGTATAAAGAGAAGCACAGCCAGCAGGTCGAGGGAGGTGATTCTCCCCCTCTACTCTGGTGAGACCCCAGCTGGAGTACTGTGTCCAGTTCTGAGGCCCCCAATGACAAGAAAGATCTGGACGTGCTGGAACGTGTCCAGAGAAGTACCATGAGGAGGATCAGAGGGCTGGGGCACTTCTGCTGTGGAGATAAACTGAGAGAGTTGGGGCTGTTCAATCTGGAGAACAGAAGGTTCCAAGGAGACCTTATTGTGGCATTCCAGTATCTGAAGGGGGGGCTATAAGAAAGCTGGTGAGGGACTTTTTAGGGTGTCAGGTAGGGAGGAATGAAGCAAAACTAGAAATGGGTAGATTCAGATTGGATGTTAGGAAGAAGTTCTTCACCAAGAAGGTGGTGAGACACTCTTTCCCAGGGAGGTGGTAGAAGCCCCATTCCTGAAGGTTTTTAAGGCCAGTCTGGATGTGACTTTGAGCAACCTGATCTAATGTGAAGTGTCCCTGCCCATAGCAGGGGGGTTAGAAGTAGATGATCCTTGAGGTCCCTTTCAGCCCTGACAATTCTATGATTCTATGAATAATCTTTCAGACAAGAAAAATCTGCAAAGGTAGGATGTGGAATTTTCCATTTCACAAGATTCTTTTGAATGCCAGTACCAATGTGTATTTAAAAGTACAACATAATCATCAGTGTTCTGAAAAATCTGTAGCAAAGGAGCTTCTATAAACAAAAGAAAATAAAACCTGTATCTATATGGTGTGTTGGTGCTCATGTAAATAAACTCTGATCGTAAACTCTGATTATTGTGTGTAATGCAAGACCCCGGAAAGATGAAGATTTGTGTTAGGGCCCTTAAATTACAGGCTCAGTCACCTCATTGCTTGCACTCCCCCACAAAAGCAAGGTGCAAATTCAGTTTTAAGGAAAGCTAACACTTTCCATCCTGTTTTAAAGTTCTATTTTAAAGCAATTTCTTACCTGGCAGATGGGTAATTTTGTCTCCACTTACATCTGTTAAGGTGCAAATTAATTTTCACTCCACACTGCAAGTTATCCCTTTTTTGTAAGGGAAGTTGTAACAGTAAGACATAAATTCATTTCCATGCTAGGACAACGCTTTTGCTGAATGTAGAAACATGTTGGACTTTGCAAATACAGAGCTTTGATTGTTTGATGCTCTTGCACTTAATATGCTCTGGAGGATAAAAATATTTATATTTGTACAGGTGCTTGAATGCTCTATTTTTGTATTAATATCACTTAAGATGGTAAATTTTAGGTGGAAATTAGTTGCTTCTGAAAGTAATCATGCAGTTGATAGCACGTAGAAAGGCAGCTTTCCCTTTGAGATGATTTTTAGCTATGGCTAGTTGTATTTTTTGACATGCACTGTCATAAAGCATTTTTATTCAAATATCATGAGATATTTTTTGCATCAGGAATAACTGCTGCTGTGTGGACATTCCAAGTTCCTGGTTTTTCTTCTTCAAAATGTGCTATATTCCCACACTTCATCATTAGAAAAATAAGATTTCAAAATACAAGCTTGCACTATTTGGAAAGACTACATGGTTTTGTTTTTATCCCTACAGCAATAATAATAATAATAATCAGAATTTACTTCATTTGACATTTTTTTCTCTTAATTGAAACAGTATTCTAAGATTTTTTTTCCAGTTTTTATTTAGTTCAATGTTTTTCATAGTCATATAGTGCTGAAAACAACATTACAGGCAATGCAAAATAAAAAGCAAATGATGCAAGAATGGAACAAGAAAACTCACGTGTGTTTTATCTCTAAATAATTTTGCCTTCCAATAACCATAAATTAAATGTGCATGAGCAGTTTTATAAATTAACATTAATTAGAAGCACAAAATGCTCTAGAAGGACAAATACTCTGTTTCCCCCCAAACTTACATACATTTGTATCTTTGTGCATGCTCAAGATGCTAAAACATATCTTACATTAACTTTATGGTTTTAATTAATTGCACCAGCATACAAGAAATTGTATATTGTCTCAGAGGAAAAATGCACTTTGTAGCCCTGACAACATAGCTGTCACAGGCAAACAATACTTTTTGTTTTTCTGAATAGGAAGAGATTTTAGTAACACAGATGCCAAAAGAAATTACTCATAGTTTTACCTAATTCAGGGAGCTTCCATTCTTTTTATCAGAATAAGTGGAGGGGATGCTGTGTCTTGCATCCCATAAGATTTTCTGCAGGCAAGCATGCTAATGTTAATAGTTATTTTAATGCAACATATAGAAATGTCTGAAATTACAAATAATGCTAAAGAGAGGATTTTTTGAGTCTGAAAGACACTTAAGTAATATTTATAGTCAATGTGGTATGTGCACAATTCTTAGATATATTTTAGCATGTATCTATATATAATTTACATATATCTATATATTATATCTATATTTATCTGTTCCTATTTCTATCCCTATTAGATATATATTTAGAATATATCCTAAATCATGCTACACATGTGCAAGATCCTCAAATTAAATGATGACAGTTCTAAAAACTACGCAGTCTTATGTCTGTCTTTGATTTATTGGTTGCTGCTGTTGGAGTTTGTTTTCAACTGGATCAATCCTGTCAACAGTTTATAGACTCTGTAAATAATCAAATCTAAATACATTTGTAGTTACCCACCTTGTCATATACAGCTGGTGGGCAATCTATTTCTGGTGAGCAATAAAGGAAAAGGACATATTTTCAAGGACTTCTTTGGTTTGTATTTGTTGCTGCAGAACATTCAAACACATTCCATTGCTTTCCTGAATTAAGGCTTTAGAAAATAGTTTCTCAGTTTGAAGGAAGATCAAGAGAGAAACTTAGGAAGCTTTCTTTTTCTTTTTGTTGTTCCAAATCCCAAGTGCAAATATTCTCTATTCATGTCAGCAAATTCACAGAATAAAAATGCATGAAATGCGTACTTGAATCTCTTAAATCTGGCCAAGTCAATAATGAATATCCACAGTGAAATCTACTTAAAAATTCCCTTGAAATTTAAGTCATCTTCCTCACTTATATACTGTGGTCTTTGAAAACAGAGTATAAACATTTTTGGAAGAGATAATTTTATTTATTAAATCTTTCTTTAAGACAAGTTTTCTTGAGGACTCTTTCACAGTAGTAGGTTTTGTCTATAAGTTCTGCTGGAGAAAAGAGTAGGCTAGTGAGTGAATGCTTGAAAAAACACCGACTAACAGAAAACATTTTCAGTTTGCAGTGCAATGCTGAATGCAACCTTCATTTATAATATATAGTATTTACACCTAGTTCTGTTACTAAGTTCAGAATGGTTATAACCACAGTACTTATTTCTTTCAGAAATCTAGTTTACATCAGTGTGGTTCTGTTTCAGTGAAGAATTTTCAGCTCATCACTTTATTTTTTTTTTTTTATTTCCCCCCCCCCACCCCAGGATGTTATGAAACAGTTAATGTAGCTGAAGAATATGTACTCACTTTGGTTATTAAGAATTCAATTTTCCTTGCAGAAAAAGGGTCATGGTGGTGAACCGAATAGCTCCATCAACATGAGGACTGCTCTTTTCAGGCGGCATCAGTGGTGTGTGTAGTAGGAAAAATTTTGGCCTTCCAGTGCAAGCTGTGGTCAGATCATATAACATTTAACCAAACAAAGAACCAAAACCAATAGCAGGGCTCACACCTTTAATAAAATTGCTTTCTATGTGCCCTCAACACAATGCGTATTATAGGGCATTTACGCTGCTGCAAAACTCAGGTTTCTGAGACATACTCTTCAGGTGGAAGTTCCTCAGATTGATTTTGTATGTTGCTTGCTTTAAAGAATCAAACTGGTTCCTGCAAAACTGGTTGCTTATATGTCAGGAGTTGTGCCAAAGAACTCATCTTGTTAGGACTGTTTTGCTGGTCCCACCCTGTCACTCCTTCACAGGCTTTTTCTCTTGTACTACTAACTTGATGAGGAGACATTTAGACTTGTAGCACCCCTGTACATGTGGGGAGAGGAAAATGAAAGAGAGGAGTACAGTTAGCAAAGTACATTTAGACACCAATCTGCTTTACAAACTCTGAACATCATCTGAGGCAAAAATCAGTGGTAATGATAACATCAGTAATGAAGACAGATAGTGCATGATTTGTAGTATGATAGTCACCTTAACCTGGTTTGCCTATCCTGTCCTTTCAGTAAAGGATGAAATGAGAAAATGAATACTTATATAACATATTACTTCCTATTTTTTTTTTTCCCTGGAGTTTATAATTTATGGACAATCTGGCTCTTCCCAGAATAGATGCAAGTTCTCAGTTCAGTAACAGGGTAAGAAAAAAAAACCCAAAAAACCAAAAAGGGGTGGGGGGAAATCCCTAACAAAAATCTGTTTCTTTTCCACAACATTTTAAAGTCTTTAAGAGAATGCTGTTTTAAATTACACAAATCTGGAATGGATGAGGGGTTTTGTGTATGCATGCAGGTGCTTAAAAAGAAACAATACAAAACAAAATCTTTTAGTCTTGTGGAGGGTTGAAGTTTCCCCCTGCATTAACTTTGCCAGGCCCACTCAGTTAGTTGCAAATGAATCTGTATTTGCAAGCACAAACAACACTTTACGAGAGAATGCAATGAGTATGCACAAAATATACAGTATTTACAATATTATACAGGTATACAATTAGCAAACAAAATGAAAACTGCCCCTGTCAGAGCCTGTTCCACTGCCCCTCCCTCCTTTCCCTACAAGAGAGAAAGGAGCCAAGAGAAAGCAGTGGGTTAGACTTAACTAAACAATTCAGCCAAGGTCAGCAGACAAGCAGGTTAATCTCTCCCAAGCAAAGCAAACAGCAGAGATCAGAAAAGAAGAGAGAATTGTTTCGGTACAATTCATCTTATTCTAGATATTTATCCAATTAATTTGTTTAGAATAATACTTTGTTTTCTTTTTTTGACACCAAATAGTGATTTATTTACATTTTTCTACATTTCTGCTCAAAATCTGTAACTAAATTTTAAAAGCATAGCCTAAAACCACCAGAAGTCTATAAAAAATTCTCATAGAAAGAAAAAAGCTGAAGAATAAAATAAGTGATACTTCCCCTCTACTCAGCCCTGGTGAGATCCCACCTGGAGTACTGTGTCCAGTTCTGGAGCCCCTATTACAAGAGGGATGTGGAGGTGCTGGAAGGTGTCCAGAGAAGGGCCACAAGGATGATCAGAGGGCTGGAGCACCTCTCCTATGAGGACAGACTGAAGGAGTTGGGGCTGTTCAGTCTGCAGAAGAGAAGGCTCCGAGGTGACCTTCCAGTATCTGAAGTGGGCCTACAGGAAGGCTGGGGAAGGACTTCTCAGGATCTCAGGTAGTGATAGGACTAGGGGGAATGGAATGAAGCTGGAAGTGGGGAGATTCAGGCTGGATGTGAGGAGGAGGTTCTTCCCCATGAGAGTGGTGAGACCCTGGAATGGGTTGTCCAGGGAGGTGGTCGAGGCCCCGTCCCTGGGGCTGTTTAAGAGCAGGCTGGATGAGGCTCTGTCCAGCCTGATGTAGTGTGGGGTGTCCCTGCCCATGGCAGGGGGGTTGGAACTAGATGATCCTTGTGGTCCCTTCCAACCCTGAATGATACTACGATACTATGATAATGTCTGTTTTAAATATTTCTTTAAGGTATTTCCTGTGTCCACTCAAATTTTGTTCAGGTTTTAGTTGAAGATACTTCAAGTCAGGTTTCTGAACAATTCCTTCTGTGATCATTTGTATCAAATGGTGCATTTCAGAGTAAACAATCTGGTGTGGAAACCCAGATTTGACACATATACATCACAGACTGAGAATGAGTGAAACCATATGCATGTAGGGCTTAGTACTGGGATGTACAGAACAATATTGTGTCAGCTAAAGAAGGACTTCAGCTGCAAATCACAGCTACAGTTCAAAACACAACAGGATTAGGATGAGAGGCACAGGGCAGTTAAATCATTACGTTTACTCAGTGTTTTCCCTTCCTCCATCATCAGAACAAAGTAAAAGAGATTTTTTTTTCATACTTAGTGAAAAGATTTTGCATAATTGTGAAATTTTCCTTCATTCTTCAGAAATGCCTGCTATGTGAGGATTATTAGTACCCATTCCTCTCAGGACTGCAACACAGGAACCTGCAAAACTACAGTTTTGATTCCTGCTGAGTTTCACAAGCTGGCACTTCTCGTGTAATTTTTATGGTAAAGAGAAGTTAGTTAATCTGCGAGTTTTACCGCTAATTGGACATTTAAATTGACAAACTGCAGCTAACCTCTTTCTGAGATGGCTTCCCTTCCCTGAGCTGCTCCCTGCTCCATCTCAAAGAGCTGGTGAAACGGAATAGCTGTCACTCTCATGCCAAGATGTGGGTGTTCCTGCAGAGACTAAGTCACACTTTCTTTTGGGAGACAAGGACAAAAGAGAACATTGCAAACTGCGTAACACTAGCAGGTTTGGGGTTTTTTATCCTGCTAGGCAGCACAACGTTTAAAAAATAATTTGGAGTTAAAAATATTAAAAAGTCAGTAATAGTAATAATAATTTGTTATAATTAATAGAATTAATGATATATAACTAATTATATATAATTCTTAAGAATATATCAACAGTAATAAAAATAATAATAAATTGAAGTCGAAGTTGAGATTATCTTCCTTTGGAAACATGGGGATTTAGGAAGGACTTGCAGTTTTACAGTTGCATACAATTTCTGGCCAACTTTCACGGCAAGAACCAGGCACAAAACTTAAGCTGTGTTAAAATGGGTTTTCAACACTAATATGAAGATGTCACAGCCTTGAAAAATAACCCTCCAGAGGAAACTTAGGGCATTTTGTATGTGCATGTCACATTCCTGTTTGAACACCATCCTTGTGATGTCCAAATCTTTCGACTTTTCCTGTAGCAGTTTCACAGTATCACAGTATCACAGTATCACTTAGGTTGGAAAGGACCTCGAGGATCATCGAGTCCAACCTATCAACATAGACCCCATGACTAGACCATGGCACCAAGTGCCACGTCCAATCTCCCCTTGAACGCCTCCAGGGTCGATGACTCAACCACCTCCCTGGGCAACCTGTTCCAATGACGAATGACTCGCTCGGTGAAGAACTTCCTCCTCACCTCGAGTCTAAACCTCCCCTTACACAACCTCCTGAATCAAGGCTAATAGGAATGGATTTCTTGATTGTAACTTAGTCTTTGTTTTGCAGAGAGCAAATCAAACCAAACCAAACAGCGTTCCCATAGGCCTTTTAATATGTAGGGTGTGTTTGGATTGTGATTAAAGTAGCATTGAAAGGTTTTGCCTCTTTGTGCCAAACCAGAAATCAAATGCAAAATCTTAGGCCATGGGGACAACAAATATTTTTCTGGCATACTTACAAGGAGCTTTGTCTGTCAGTCAACTATATTGATTATTTATGTCAGACATTTCTTTAGTACTGTAAAACCATAAAAAAAAAATTCAGTTATATATATTAGACTTCTGATGTTGCTGCACTTTTTAAGGTCTAGATTTATCTGTTCTTCTGTATTCACTTAAATGACTCAGAGAAATAAAAGTTTCTGATGTAAGAGGTGAAAAACACTTATGAGTGATTAGATGCATTTTCTACTGCTGAGCTGTTGTAGATCCAGTTATAATAGTAGAATAGAATTATCCATGAAGTAACATTTTAATCATTTCTTCATCAGAGCTGTGGTCCCAGTTAAGGAAATATCTGTTAATGATTATAACTTTTTTAGTAAGAATTTTTATGCATCATATTTTCATTCCAAATATCCTGATTTAGTGATACAGGCTTTCTTTTGTATCCCACTTCAGCTAATTGTCTCAGGCTGTTATTTAAAGCCTTCTTCCCGAATACAAATTATTCTACAGTTAATATGGTTATAGACTGAGCAAAATTAACTTAAATCTGCTCCAAGAAATCCTAGCTTATCTCAAAATGAATAATTTAGCTATAGGTAAAGGCTAGAATGTAATTTAAGCTGTAAATTGGTTGGTTTGTACTTTGCTTAGAGGCTGGGGGAAGAAAAAGGGTTGTGGTTTTTTTTCTTTTTTCCTTTTTGTAATCTCTGCTTTAATCATTGTTAAATCCTCCTGAGATTCAGATCCTTGCAGACTAACTCAGCTATGACAGAAGAAAAATATTTAGAAACTTGCAAAACCTTACAGAGGCTATAAACCACCTAACTGCCAGCACTTGTCCATCTACCAGGTCACCCCACCAGAAACTGGTGGTCCGGATGTCCTTGCAGCAGCTGCAGCAGCAACCCGTGTCCGTGCTTGCTCACTTCTGCTACGCTTTCTTGCCATAAGCCCTCAGGAAAGCTCTTAAACAGAAAGTGAATAGGAAAGGCAATCTTCCTCTTTTCTTTTCAAAGTCAATTCTTAGGGAAATATCTATTGATGCAGTCTACTCTCATTACTTCTGCTGGATGTTTCTGCACAACTTCAAGAGGATGACTTACAGTTTTATGTTGAGTTCCAGTCTCACTTGCAAGTGGACTGGGTGCAAAGCTGGTTGTACAGTTTGATCTTTCTACATTCCAATCCGAGAAATATATTTCATCTTCAAAGCATATATATAATGGAAAAATCTGACAGACAGGATGCTGGTAAAAGGGAGGTCAGTGGAATACTTCTGGAAATCAAAGCCAGCCTGAGCTCTGTGGGGATTTATGTCTACTGGCTCTTGATTATACTTCACACAGTTACTCAGTGGTAATGGCATCTGTTAGCATCAGAAAGACATACTCTCATTATAGCCTGTATACATGGGTAGCTAAGATATGTGGTGACAGAAAAAAGAGAGAACACTCTATAATGCTTCTATAATGCTAGGAAATCTCACATTGCTCCCAAAGAATCCATGCCAGCACAAGAAACAAAGGAAAACAACAAATCAAAATGCAAAGCTACTAATAAAAGTCAAAACCATGAAGAGGTCTGTGATTAATTTTTGAGACTTAGGGTGCAGGGGATTTTGTGCTATTTGGTTTTCACACAGTCTTTATTCTTTTATTTGTAACTTTCCCATATTTTCTCTCAAGTCGTACATGTGGCCTAGTGGAAGATGTCCCTGCCCAGGGGGCAGGGGTTGGGGTGGTGTGTTGAAACTTGGGGATCATAGAATTATAGAATCATGGAATGGCCTAAATTGGAAGGCACCTTAGAGATCACCTACTCCAACATCCCTGCCATGGGCAAGGATGTCTCTCAGCTAGATTTGGCTGCTCAAGGCCTCGTCTAACTTGCCCCTAAACACCCAGAGAGGAGGCATCCACAAGAACTTCTTCCTAAGATCCAGTCTGAACCTACTCTTCCTCAGCTTTAAACCATTCTTCTTGTCCTATTGCAAGACAGCCTTATGAAAAGTCCCTCTCCTGCCTTCCTTTAGGATACCTTCACGTATTGGAAAGCAGCTCTAAGGTTCCCTTGGAGCTTAAGGTGAACAACCCCAGGCCCTTCAGTCTATCCTCACAGCACAAGTGTTCTAGCCCTTCAATCATTTTATGGCCTTCCTCTGGACTATCTCTGCATCCTTCTTGTTATAGGGACACCAGAACTGGATGCAGTATTAAGGCTCCTTCCAACTCAAACCATCTTATGATTCCATATTGCATGAACAGAAAGTGTAGTATAAAAGGAGGGATGAGTGTCATAATTCAACACAACTGACTCAAACAAAAATAAAATCAACATTTTTTTGTGGTTTCATCACAGATGTTAGGCATATTGTTTCATTTAGCTATAGAAAGGTAATTTATTGTTGGAAAGCAGATCTTTGGAGGACTACAGTGTGTCTGCTTTCTATACACTGTACGTAACATGACCTGAACTGCAAAATTGAAAGAACTGCATGAACTCAATGGCCAGAATGGTATATTAGTGAAGCTATGATGCTTGTATAAAAAGTGCTGCTATATTGAATATATGACTTTCTTTTGCCCATGATGGTGATAGGTGAATGATCACTCCTTGTTCTCATCTCATTGCACAAGAAAATAATGGTATTTTGTCTCTCCTGTCCAGCTGAGGAGGGGAGCAGTAGAGCAGCTTTGGTGGGCACCTGATGTCCACCAGGGTCAACACACCACACATACTCAGAGGCATCCCACAGCGAACAAAAGTTCAGCAATCTCTGAATGGGATAATTGTCTTTCTAAGGGTTTCTGCTAACTTCTGTTAAACATAAACCATGAGAAAAAAACCCACTACTATGTTACTGAAGGGAACCAGATCTGAAATAACCCATCCTTTATAACAGAAGCCTTTTATATATCACAGAATCAATGCTGTCTGGTGCAGAATATCAGTGGTAGAATTTACCTCTCCAGCAGATAATCAGCATTTGATTATCTTCACAATACTCTCTTCCCTTGTCCACTGCTTTTGAGTACACTTCTTTGCTGCTTCAATTACATAGAGATGACTATTGCCCAGAAGGTAAATTAATTCTGATCAGAGGAAATACCTATTCCATTTATTGCACATTGTTTTAAACTATTTTTATTCAATACCCTATCCATAAATAACATTTTTCTTCTCAAGAGTGGAGTGCATGAGGAAGAATTATTCTGTGGCATGTGTTTTGGTAGAAAACTGGTTTAAGTAACATTCAGATTCTATTGGAGAGACTGAAAATTTTAATCCAGTGGAGCAATCCTGAGTAGGTGACTTCTCATCCAGATAAAAATGTCCAGTTTCTTGTTCTTTGTGGAATAAACCAAAAACAACGAGACAGACTGAAAATTGTCTAAGCTCTACTATCCACCATTTTGGTCTGAATTACTCTGGAAGGAAAAGTAAGCAGAAATGCTTAGGGATTCACCAGTGATGCATTTTTGTTCATGAAAATTATTATGTAAATTTGTGTCTTAAAGAAAGAGCAACTAATAAATACTCAAGTTGTGGGAAAATGGAAATGCAGTGGGGATTACATTCAGGTGCTGCATTTCTTGATCCCTAGTACTCTTCTTCTGGGAACAAATAATGGGATGATTAAACGGGATCTTAAGTAATGACCTTTGGAATGACTTCAAAAAACATTCACCTGGGAGATTTAAGTGGTATACTAAGTATCTGTAAGAGCAAACTGGCAGTGGTAATTACACTGATAGCTAGTGTAATTGTTAGGGGATCAATTGTCAAACACTGCCAAACTTGAAGAAAGCTAATGAAAGATCAGTACACAGACTCATGTGACTTCACTGATTTGCAGGTAATTAAGGACCAGGTTAGAAGTTAGTCTGAGGAAAATAAAAAGCTATTTAGTTTACTTTCTTTGGGTGACATTAGAAAGGATGCAGGATGTTAATATTTTTATTAGAGTTGAGTACAATACAAGGAAAAAAAGTAATAATTCCTTCCTTTTCCCCAGTTCTAACATTGAGCTGTTAAGAAGTGACACCTTTTAGATGAAGTAATGATGAATTTCTACCCCCCTGTTATAGGAATAGCAAAGCTTTTAGAGTAGCTTTACTACTGGAAAAAGCATCTTGAAGGGTAAGGGACAAGAATTCTGTTTTTCTTCACTGGCTTTCCATTACAAAACCTTTTTATCAGCATGAGGAGAAGGTTTCTACCTTGTGTAGAATTAAGTTCCCCAGTGTGGACCTCAGTAAGTTTAGATTGTAGTATGCCGAAACCAACTACAATAGGAGTTTTTAGGAATATTAAATCTTCACACTGTTCTTGGTCTTTGCTATCTGTACTGGATTTAGCTATGATGGAATTATTTCCCTTATAGTAGCCTATATGGTGCTGTGCTTTGCATTTGGGGCTAAACCAACCTGATAAATAAACATAAACCAGCACTAAAGGCACACTAGTGTTTTGGCTGTTGCTGAATAGTGCTTATAGAGCATTGAGGCTTTCCAAGTTTTCCCCCCTCTGATCCACCAGTGAATAGGTTAGAGATGGCAACAGGTTGGAAAGGAACATAGGCAGAACAGATGACTCCAACTGGCCACCTGAGTATCCCATCCCATACACAGTCATAAAAGCTGGGGGAAAGGAAGAGAAATTGAAAACTTGTGGTTATGGCATCTTCCCCTCTCTGCTCGTTGGTAATACAGCTCCTGACACTTGTGTTTAATAGTAGGATTTGTACATCAGAAGGAGGGATATTTCAGTTTTTCTCTTAGCTGGGTATCAGGTGGGTTTTGCTCTTGACATACTGGTAAATGGTGTGCATATTCCTATTTTTAAACCACTCTGTCAATTCTCTCACAGGTCTGCATCCACAGGAGTCTTCCACTCTTCCACACTAGTGGACTCCTGTGGATGCAGACCTGGGTGGCTGTGGCTGTTCAAAAGGAAGATTTGCACAATGAATACTGGACAAATCTTTCAGCATGAAGATGAAGCTTCTAACAAAAATGCTAGGTTTATATATACATATATTTGACAACTGAAGATTGATACAGTAAGAACACTGCTTTGAAAGAACAAAAAAGATCCTCTAGTTTCTTCCCTTAGAGACATCTTACCAGTCTAACAGCCTCGCCTTTCCTGTCACATCATAAAAGAGCTCTCTAACACCTAGAGCAGCTGTTTATCTAAACAAGTAATGTCATGCAAGTGTCTCTAGAGCAACCCGATGTCTCTATTGTTATATGTTTTCTTTCAGCAGGAGAATGCACCAGTTGCCTGTTTAGAAGGATGATCTCTTTTCAAGAGCTTTTGCCATCTATGTGAAATGCTTTAGAAAAGATTGGCATTTGTGTGCAGAGGATACTTAATCTCTTGCCTGTTTCATTTTTCTCTCTCTTACATCAGAAGT
Source organism: Melanerpes formicivorus (assembly GCF_026170545.1). Classification (NCBI taxonomy): domain Eukaryota; kingdom Metazoa; phylum Chordata; class Aves; order Piciformes; family Picidae; genus Melanerpes; species Melanerpes formicivorus. The sequence goes on along the minus strand of NW_027142617.1, from coordinate 177,806 downwards.
ATACCTGCATACCCATCCTGGCTTCTGTCTATTTCCCTTGCTCTTCAGGCTGGACAATTTTCTTCCTTCTGGACAAAGGCATCTGATACAATCTCTTTGCTCATAATGCTATGCTCCTTCTTGGTCCATTCTGTTCTTAGTTATTTTACTGTTTTTGTATGTCAGGTTACTCCTGCAAATGATTCTGCTTCTGCCTTTTCATGTCAGGGAAAGAAATCCAGCACCAGTATCTGACCAGATGATCAGTTGAATCTGATTTTGGAAACCTCCAGACTGATATGACAATAGCACAATAAAAACATCTGAATACTTGTTAGAAGATGCTGAAATCATGGTAGAAAATGCTTAAGCCAGAATCATCACACATCTAAAAACACTATCCAGCACTAGTGCCATTTTTTTTCCCCAGCTTTTTCAGAAAGACTTCACTACAAAGAGAATAATTAGTCATAGGAATTGATCAGAGAGTGAAACCTCAGTAAGTTGCAGAAACAGAGAAATCTGCTGTCAATAGTTTTACTTGTCCTAGTTCTAACTTTACTAGTGTGTATGACTATGGTTTAGCACAAATATTATTAGCAACTATCTTTATTAAGAACCTTCTTAAGCCACCAAATAAACCACACACTAACACTGCTGTTTTAGTTTCTTTTCTATCTTTCATGTCTCTGTTTAATGATCAGCAGATGATGGGTTTTTCTTCACATAGAACTTCTGAAACATGCTGTGAGCAGCACGCTAAGATCACAACATTTGCTTACTTTTCCACAGAAAAAGGCCTCCATTATTAAGATTTTCAACAGCTAACTGCAAAACTAATTAATAAGAAAGCTAAAGTCAAGTGACCAAGATATCAGGCAACTGAAAATGACAACAGTCATCCATTAAAAATGGACAGAAGGCCGAATATAAAGCAAGCACTAAACCTAGGGGAGAAAGTGGAATGACGGTAATAGCGAGAGAAGATAGTAAATGTGTTTGGTGCTAGCTGATAACTGCATTTTTGTAGCCCAAATCCTCTAGTTAGTACAATGGCTTAATACCTATGACCTAGTTCATATATTTTTTCCTCTATACAATTACATATTCATAAAGGGACAGTAGAAAATAGGGAATGGCATGAAATAGAACTACAGCTAAACGTAGAATAGTTGTTCACTGATGTTTGCTTATGTCCAGCATACGTTTATTTTATTTATTTCGATTTATTTTATTTATTTTCATTTATTTAATTATTTATTTATTTATTTATTTATTTATTTTACATTGTGGCAAATCAAGATTTAGTTCACCAGCTTCAGTCAAAGAAAGGGGGAAAAAAAGGAAACAAAGTCAAAACCAACCAACAACCATTTCTAAATTTTACTTTAAAGATTTTGTATGAAGAGTTAAGTCTTTTCAAGAACTGTGACATGGAAGACCAACTTTTGGAGACAAATCAGGAATGACTGAAGATTGATAGCACAGTGGTACATTCAGCAAACTGCTGTATTAAAAAAAACTGGCCTGCAACACTTAAACTTAGTTATAAAGCTTTTGTAAAACAAGAAGAACTTATGTTTATTGAAAATGTTATGTCTTATGAGAATTTTTTCCTTTGATTTTGTTGTGTTATTGGACTAATGGAGCTATGAACATAATGACGTTGAGTAGCGTTGAAATAAGCCACAGATAGAAAGGTAGAAGTCAGCATCCCCTGTTTCAATGGGAATAGTTAATTAAAATTAAATTCAATACACTATGACTGAGATAATGGCTGTCCTTTTATAGAAAGCAGCACTGACAACTCAAGTCTGCAAAGACAGTCAGTTTTCCTGATTCTCTTGCATGAGCGGACTGTCAAGATGGTAGCATTGCATTAATAGCGTTTTGAAAATCTAGATCTTACTGAAGCTCTAGGATGAAAGTTTTGTAGTTCTTCAAACCAATTTCTGGGGCAGTTTGATGGCGCTGAATTCTGGACGATCTGTGAAACTATTCACACAGCGGTCACTTCAGAAGAAGTACTTAACAATACTTAACAAACAGAACCGCCGCAAAAGTGAATGAGACACGTGTGAAACATTGGGCAGTTTATTCCAGCCTAAAAAAGGGTAAGATCACTTCACCCAGAAATACTTCTCTGGAAGTTTCCGCTCAAGTTTTATAAAACTATAAGCTTTAACTTAGCTTAGGGCTGGAGCACATCTCCTATGAGGACAGACTGAAGGAGCTGGGGCTGTTCAGTCTGCAGAAGAGAAGGCTCCGAGGTGACCTCATTGTGGCCTTCCAGTATCTGAAGGGGGCCTACAGGAAGGCTGGGGAAGGACTTCTCAGGATGTCAGATAGTGATAGGACTAGGGGGAATGGAATGAAGCTGGAGGTGGGGAGATTCAGGCTAGATGTGAGGAGGAGGTTCTTCCCCATGAGAGTGGTGAAACCCTGGAATGGGTTGTCCAGGGAGATGGTCGAGGCCCCGTCCCTGGAGGTGTTTAAGAGCAGGCTGGATGAGGCTCTGGGCAGCCTGATCTAGTGTGGGGTGTCCCTGGCCATGGCAGGGGGGTTGGAACTAGATGATCCTTGTGGTCCCTTCCAACCCTGTATGAAACTATGAAACTATGAAACTATTATTGAAGACATGAGGTATTTTATACACCACAAAGAAGTGTTGGGATCTGACACCACGTTATTTTACTTTGTCCAGTAGAGTCAAGCACAAACAGTCTAAATACAGTTCCTTTTTTTCTTTTTTTAATAATTAAATTGGTAACAGGAAATCATTATCAACCAAAAGTGTTCATAAAGGCATTGATAAACTTACTGTAAGTCAGGAAGTACTTTAACAAGATTAATTTAGTTGCAGCTGTGCTTCCACAGCAAGGATCTAAAATTTTAGACAGAATTTCTGAGTTACTTTTGCATTTTTTGCTGATGTCCTGGAATTCAATCTACTGCAGAACTTAAATAAACTTCGGTTTTGACCCATCCTGAAAAATTACCTCCCTGTCCCCTCTTCATCCTCCTCAGTTACTCTTTTCCTACAGAATAATTTCACATTTTTGAGTATCCACAGGAGATTTTCTGAGTCTTCAGTAGTGAGCTAACTTTTTAAAGGTCTCCATTTGCAATTAAATAAATTCTCCAAATAGACAATTTAAATTCTTAACTTTGCCAATTGGATAAGTGGTTTCCATGGAGATGAACTCCTAGCATTCTGAGAAGGAGAGATTCAGATGATGGTAGAGGATGACAAGCAGATTTTGGATTCATTGCAGTGACCTTTGAGTAGAACCTGTTTCTGTACCACTAGGGTTCAAGTTCAGTTTTATAATCAAGACTGATTTTTTGTCTGCAGTAGGCTTCTCTGGTTTCTATGTTCCATTATGGCTATAAAACAAAAGATAATATATTCTGTCAACAGAAAGAAATAATGCTGCTAGGTAATAGATTTTGAAATGTTTACAAACCTATAAATGAAAACTGCTCCATTAATATGAATTAATATAATCAAATCCCTGCATGATAATTGCTACATGCATAATATTGCACAACAGAGCTATTTTTAGCACCTTAGTTACAGGTTTTATAGACTTGCAAAAGCAGTGACTGTAAGTATTATCTACTCTTCTACCAAGGAATTGTCTTTCAAAAACCTTTCATTAAGTGTTAAAGGCCTCATTCTGTAGTGGGCCAAGTTTGATTTTTAAACATGGTAGATAACATTGTAATTGCCTGTTCTAAATCATAAACATATTTGTAATGCTGATCCAAAAAAGACTATAATTTCCTTCAAACTGGCCATTGATGTAAAGTGATGAAAATTACCTTGTTGCTTTGTAGGAAAAGCTTCCAGCTCCTCTTCTTTTCACAGCACTATAACCCAGAGTTTCAACTAAACTCTATTGACAGATACATTGTCTCAGCACACAAATGAGAGTCCAATTGCTGAACGTGCACAAGTGATGATTGCTTTAGTTATTTTCTCTCTGAAGTGAGAGGAGAGGTCCCACTGGTTTCAGGTACCACATTAATTACACATCTGTCTTTGCATGTGTGCCTTTAGATCATTACTAAGAAAGGACCTGCAAAGCAGTCCTGAATATTGATGTGGGATGGAATGGGATAAAATGGGATGGATGGGAAAAATTCTGCCCCAATATGCTCACTAATGAGTGGGAAAAGATAGAGGAACTAGAACAGGGAAAGAAAATAAAATGTTTCATGAGAAACTAAAGGGAAGTTAGCAATTTTGCAGACCTGTTGGGAAGTTCCAAATGATGTGAAGATCAGTCAACTAGCACCTGAATTTGTGTGGGTGAAATATCACAGCCCTCAGCAGTCATTACTAATGGGGGACAAACTTTGACCCTATGAGTCTAAAACCTAGCGTTCCCATTACCAGGTTTAAGAATCTGTTATGTCCAAGACTAGTCTCCAGCACACTAAAAACCCAAATACTATACCCTGTGTTCATGCAGTGTTACAGGCAGGTTATAATCATAAGGTGCGATGGTTTAGTTGTTTAGGTGGGTTGGATTGGTTGATGGTTTGGACGCGATGATCTTGAAGGTCTCTTCCAACCTGGTTTCGTCTGGTTTATTCTAAATGATCTAACTAGTAGCAGATCTGATCTTTTATACATTTATTACATGTGTTGTCCATATTTTCCAACTCTTGTATGCAGTTGTCAGTCTAAGAGGTTAGAAAAATCTGGCCATAGTGGTAGATCACACAGACCAGGTAGCAATCTGTTTGGTAACTCCCAGAATCACAGAACGGAAGGTGTTGGAAGTGACTTCTGGAGATCATTTACTCCAACTCCACAAAATAATGGACAGCAAATTGTAAGTGATCAACATTAATATCATCCAGCAAAATTTCTGTAGTTTTCTTTCTTTCTTTTTCTCTTTTCCTATTTTAATATGTTTCAAAATTCCTTGGGATGAGCAACTACCATAAACAAAAAGTTTCTTTTTAACACAAGCTGGTAAACTTAAAATTAACACAGACATACACCTGTTGGTGCTACTTGAAACATTTCTTCTACAGGAAAGACATGAATGAAGCTGCCAAGTGACCACCAAGGATGAAAATCCTTTATGGGGCACAATAAAGGCAGTGTAATAACGCAAAAGTAAATGTCACATGTGGGGGAAAAAAAAAAAAAGGAAAAATAAAAGTTTATTTTCTACTTCCCATCAGCAAGTGATGTCTGGACACTTCCTGAGATGTAGGGTTTCAGTACCTTTAAACAGTTGCTCTGGAAGATAATCATCATAATAATGAAAGGACTGCCCCTCTCCCTGCCCCCCCCCCCCCCCTATCTTTTCCCTTAGCTTGTGTTGCTGAGTAGACATCATATGGTATGGAATATTGACTTGGTTACTTTGAGTCAGCTGTCCTGCTGTTGTCCCTTCCAAAGATTTTGCCCACTCACAGCTTTCTGGTGAGGGAGGAACATTGGAGAGAAAGCCTTGACGCTGTACCAGCAACGTGCAGCAGTATCCAAAACTCCTTTCTAGCTACCAATATCAACACTGTTCTAGCTACCGATGCAAAACACAGCACTACAAGGGTTTCTATGGGGAAAAATGTCTCCACCTCAGCCATACCATTTGAATCAACAAAAGGTGATCAGCTCCATTGCTAAATATTGAATACTTATGCAATTATTTGTTTGAGATAGCTATGTTAGAAATTAATCATTGAATGTTTGGAGAAGATGACATCTATGTCTTTGTGTGTGTGTTACTCCACCACTAAAATTCCAAACAGGAGCATCTCTAGATTGCCAGGTGTCATTGAAGACTATGCAGGCTGTTGGAGGTTTGCTCATTGTTCCTAAAGAAACATGATAATTTGTTCTGGGGCTTTGAAACCAGCACACAGAGCCACACAGGTATTTCTTAAACACTGCTTTGAAGTTTTCACTTTAACTTCTGAGAAAAACAGAGACTCACAGGGAGAGGAGCACTTTGCAACCTGATCAGTCTCTGAAGATTTAATAGGAGATGAAAAGAAATATATTGGTGGGGGAAAATGTCTCACAATACAGTAAGTGAGCTGATGTTCTTTCTGCATGTAATCATTGTCCAAAAGAACCTATGTGAAGCATTATATTTCCAAAAGGATTCACAGCCAATGCCCAGATCAAATTTACATGGATCCCATGTAGGATATATGAGAAAATGTCAAAAAATGAGAACAAAGTAGAGATATTAGAAAAATAATTACGATGTTCCTGGCAGGAACGAACTACAGTTCAATTTTGAATCTTTGGCTCCATATAACTATAGAACTAAAACAAACAACAACAGCAAAAATCACCTTTTGGAGCATTTGTTTGTGATGTCTTCTACCTGGTGATCAGTTTTGAAGACCAGTTCTTTGTATGTTCAAACAAGTCCATTTCTAAAGGCTGAATGATAAAAGAAAGATAGATATAATTGGTCACAGAATTTTCTTCATGCTATTAAAAATATGTAGGTTATTTCGACCTTTAGCATTAGTTCTCATTCTAATGAAAATCTGGCACAAAGGGCTCTGTTTAAACTACCTTTGAAACTTCAACAGAGCTAAATTCACTATAGGGAATAGTCCCTGGTGGGCTGGAAAAGATTCAGAAATAGAATGATATAGGAGATGTAGGATACATCTTTTGTAAGTGTAGGAGGACAGCAATTAACTTCAAAAGCTTAACAACCATTTCCTGTGATCTTCCTTTCTAATCAGTTTAGCAGGTTTCTCTCCCAACAAACCACAGTCATCTTCTTATTTTGGATCACAGATGATAAGAAAATTCTGTTCTGCTATTTAAATTTATATGAAAACTTTACCCATCCCTTGGGACCTGTGGGAGAACTCGCTTTTTGCTTGCTAGATTTTTCATGCTCTTGGAGGAATATCTCAGACTGCATCCTGAAGACTCAAGCAGATTCTCTTCATAAATTTTTAAGGCCAATACAGAACACTTTATCACACAATCCTGACTTCCAAGTTTCAAGTCTATACACTATATAGCTACAATATAGATTTTAGAAGCATATCCTCATTTGAAGACTTTCAACATACGTCCAGATACCTATTTCTAGCAATTAGATGCACTGATGTCTCTTCCTGTTTTCAGACTTTAACCACAAGATCATCTTTTCTCTTATACTATCCATTAAGTCTAATTCACTTCCTTATAGATCTTCCTGTAGACCAGAACTGAGTCACATTGAATGATTGATTATATCGACTTTGAGGTTCACAAGAATGCAATAAAATAGGCTTGTGGGGTTTGCCTGGTTGATATTCTTTCATGTCTATCATGTAAAACTCTTGCCAACTCTCTGAGTCTTCCTCTAAAGAGGAAACACCTTAACCATGCAGAAGTGCTCCAGTAATAACACATTGCAGTGAAAGCAGTCTCTTTTCTCCTTTTTGGTATTTCCTTGCTTATATATCCCAGGATTACACTCACCCTTTTAGTCACAGCATTCCACTCTTCATTTCATTATCTGTTTTGACCCTGAAATCCCTCTCAATGTCACCACAATCCAGAATTCAGCTCTTCTTATAAGTATGACCTACATTCTTATTTCCTGGTGTCTGAACCTGTATTTGGCTACATTAAAGCTTCAGTTATTGAAAGAAATCCACATTTCAGACCAACAGCTTGTCCCATCATTATTTAACATTTAACTGTCACATCATTGCAAATTCTTGTCAGCATGCAGAAAAAATATTATTTTCTTTGCAAATAGTGTTAAAGTTATTTACTTCACCAAAGCAAGAATATATCTAGGACATCACTCTGGAAAAGAGGGAAAAAAATCCTTTGTGGATGATTATTTCTCATCTAGGATAACTTTTGCAATCTACAAGTGAAATAGTTTTTAATCCATTTAACTTGATTCTATATACATTTTATCTTCCTTGCACAGACAATGAGGTTCAGATTTAGTTGTCTATTCTCAAAGCACTTATAGTTTAAATACAGTGTGTTTACATCTTGTTTTTCTGTTATGAGAAAAACATGCACTTGCCAATTTGAACATATAGACTCACAATATTTTTCAACCATTCTACTGTTTTCAGATTCTTTCGAACTTATAGATTCATAAGATTTTTTAACCACTCAACTGTTTTTCAGGTTCTTTTGGTGACATTGTCACATCCACTGACCATTACTGACCAAATAAAAAAAAATTATTTCACTTCACAGTTTGGCTTTAACATTGTGAGACTCCAAAACTTGTCAAATGAACTGATTCATTCAAAAGGAATCATCATTCCTAAAGTGCCCCTGTGACCGTTTGAGGCTGTCCCCTTAAGAAAGGGAATATTGTGGTCGGATGTTTGTAAATGAAAGACGGATCTAAACTAATTTCATTGGTAGAGTGGAGGGAAGCACCTTTTGAACTGGGAGTGCAGCAGAGAATCCTGGGCATTCCTGCACTTTGCTTTCTCCCTTTGCAGCTCGCAGTTTTTCTGGGCTTTCGGCCAGGCTTCACCTTGGAGCAGATAAGACACTGTCTAACATTCCAACACATAACCGCTTTTAATTAATTTTCTCTTTTCTCTCTTTCTAACCCTCTCTGGGGAAAAGGGGGAGAGAAGGGGGAGCAGAGGTGGGGAACCCCCCTCAGCAGAGGAGGGAACCCTCATTTCTGTGTGACTTTGTTGTATATTTCTGTATATATTGTAAATACTGTAAATTCTGTATATATTTCCCTGCATTTCCTAAACTGCTTTGTAAATATACAGAACCCACTGCTTTGCTAATCTGGCTGTGCGTTTTTTTTTTCCTTTCAATTTTCTTCCCTCTACTCACAGTGGCAGGGGAAGGGCCTGGCCTTTCCCTCAACCCTACGAGAACCCCTTATTGGGACAAAATGAACAAAGACTAACCAGAGTTTCTTTGAGCATGATCACACTAGAACTGTAAAATGCTGGTGGTTTCAACCACCCCTGTGCAGGCACATTTCAATAAATTGGAGTGAGAGGAACAAATTTAAATGATTTTGTTTTGGGGCAATGAGATACCGTTCTGCAATGTGTCAAGTTTTCCACCACAACTTTTTCATAGAGTCATAGAATTGTCAGAGTTGGAAGGGACCTCAAGGATCATCCAGTTTCAACCCGCCTGCCATGGGCAGGGACACCTCACGCTAGATCATGTTGCTTAGAGACACATCCAACCTGACCTTAAAAACCTCCAGGGATGGGTCTTCTGCCACCTCCCTGTGCAACCTGTTCTTGCCTTAGGTCTTAACTAAATCAGCCCTTCCAGTTTGAAAAGAGGGCACAACATGACAGTATTTCCTGTATAAAATGTGGGAAGATAAAATAAAATTCATAAGCCATTATTTTAAAAAAGAAGACCTCCATCAGAAACAGTCTTTACTCAAAACCAGGAAAGCAACAGCCTTATCTGAGTCAATATTTTCTCTACAGGATGCTTTCAGAGTGCACCTGTGGCCTAAAACAAGAGTCCTGTGTACCCCCAGTATATTAATGAGTGTCTGGATGAAGCTATACTTCAGAGTGAGGATGGGAACACAGAAATTTACCTTTCTTTTTTTTATTTTTTTTTAATGAGGTTCATGATTTCTCAGGGGGGAAAAAGTACTGGTTCCAAAGATATAATGATTGTGGAGTTATAATTACAGGTTCTTAAGTGTGATAATGAATATTGTATGATATAGAAATTATAGGATAAAAAGAGGCAATTACATGAATTGTTATCGTTTTCACTGAATCATTCCAGACTTTCCTCCCTTGTTTATACTTCATTTTAAAACCCTTTGCCATACATTTTCCAAAGTATTTGAAGGTCCAACAACAAATACATGAGCTAAAAATAAAACACCTGGGGAAAGAGATAAAAGTGAGTTACCTCTTTCTTTCTGGTGTGGCATATCACCTGGCCATACAATGATGAACTGACTGTGTAAGTTAAAGAAGAAGATAAATGTAGGTGAGAAAAAATTCTTTGCCCTGTTACAAATGGGTATCATGTTGTCTGTCAAACGAAACCTGAAACTCTCTGCTGCCATTTCACATAAAATATGGTGACACTGGGCTGTTTAGCTTGTGAGATATTTCATCAGCAAGAGACACCTTTTGAGACAGAGGGACAGAATAACCAAGTGAATTCACTCACATTTACCACTTGCTGTTTTGCACTCATAAATCACTGATTCAAAGGGAGAATGGAGTTCAGGCCAACTTTTCCTCCATTTCTTTATGCCAGTCTTAATTCTTTCCTAACACCCTTTTTGGCCTACTGTTTAAATATAAGAAAATATATTTGTCACAGCATGCTTTTGCACATAAGAAGGTTTCCCTTTTGCAAGTGTGACCTCAGTTTATGTTAAAGCTAGTGTTTTTATTAGGACACTGTAGCAACAAAGAAGTAAATTGTAAACATTTATCATCTTAGAATTGCATTTATTGATTTTCTCATATAAAGTACTTTGGGTTCATATTGATATATGTTAGTACCAATGAAAACCGAAAGGTTGTAACACTTCACTGACTCTGGATCATACCCCATGAGAGCAAGAAAACTTGGTTATAAAGTACCCAAGTTGGGCATTATCCATTTATTGTATTTTAAGTGCACTCTTTGAACCTTAAATAATGCTGAGGGGCAATTTCATCTCTTGGTGTAGACCCACTGAAGTGAGTGGAATTGCGCCAACCATTCAATTTGTCTCTCTGTGCTTGTGCATTTCTGCCTCTGCTTGTCATAGTTTATTGCTAGACTTCCTTCAGTAACTATGAAGTATGTTGGCATTAGAACCAAATCATTTAGTATATAATCAAGAAAACATCTCAAAGGCCATAAAATATGATTTTTTCCCACCCTCTCCAGCCATGAAGCATAAATGTTCTCTTTCTATTTATCTTTTTAAGGATAAGTCTGGTGCACTCCTTGTTTTTCCCATGGGAAGATGGAAAGTTCCCAGTCATAGTGTCTCTGATTTGCCTTTCTTTGAACAATTTCTTGAAGATCAGGAAAAATTCTGACTAGGGTGTTTCCTCTATGAAGGGAAGGAAAGATCAGAAATAAAAAGGCAGGAAAGAAATGGACAGAATCTTGATTTTATGAGTAGAGTTACATGTCTTAGCAGAAACAGTAAAGATTCGTTCAATCTGTTCTTCACAACTTTTAATGCTCTAGGAGGCATGTCACCACATTGGAAGAATTCTCTAGTCCTCTATCTTAGGAAGTGCTGCTTCACACATTCTCTACAACATAAAATAAATGCAGTGTTCATGTACAAAATTTGCACATGGTGGGCAAGGAGAAGCACTTTGCCCTCTCCCAGAAAGCACTTGGGTGAAAGCTGGATTATCTGTCTGTTCTGCTTGATTATGTGTATACACATGTACACAGAGACTCAGATAGCACTGTGATGAGAGTGTTTAGAAGACAGACAAAATAAAACAGTTTTAAACTTTACTAATTACTTGACTCATTAATAGCACACTGCTTGCAAATGGTTAATTCTTACATATTATGAATCTTCATCAGTACATATACAATACTTTTGGTCTCACATTTATGTACTGACATTGTTTAGTTAGCAGATAGTGCTAACATGTTTAGTTTCTATCTTCACATATTTTTTTCATCCAAAAGCAGGAGGAAACCCCTCAGGTTTCATAAAAAGACCTTAATTTACAATCATAGAGTTGTTCAGGTTGAAAAAGACCTCTAAGATCATTGACTCCAACCATTAATCCAGCACCGCCAAGTCCATCACTAAACCATGTCCTTCAGCACATCTACATGTATTTCAAACATCTTCAGGGATGATGACTCCACCATTTCCCTCAGCAGCCTGTTCCAGGGTTGGAAACCCTTTTAGTAATTACATTTTTCCTAATATACAACCTAAATCTGCCCTGGAAGAACTTGAGGCTGTTTCCTCTTGTCCTATCACTTGTTATTTGGAATAATAGACTGACACCCATCTCACTGCAACCTTCTTTCAGGTAAATATGAAGAAATACACACCATGTGGTCCCACCTATTAAGTTCATCTGATGTCAGGAAACATCTAAACTTGTTTATATGAAGAACTAAAGAGAGCCGTCTGCTTACCTCAAAGAAATGATCATCAATGTTTCATAGGAGATGAATGATATTTTAGAGACAATGGCAAGTGTATCCTGAAAGATCCTTAGACACTATGGCACAAAGTTTGCATCACTCCCCTCTGCTGTTTAAACTGATATTACATTTGCCCCAGGTACAGCAGTTTGCATGTTTGTACACAAACCAAATTCTAAAATATATCCCTGAGACTCAGTAACATAACTTCCTGATGAGGCTTGCAGAATTCAGATGCTGAACCAAGACAGAAAACATTCATTTAGAGATCATCAACTTAGACTGAAAAGCCATTAGGTTGAATGATGCCTTGATCCTCTAAACTGAGACCAGATTTCATTTACCTGAGGCAGCATTTGCAGCTCAGCAGACATGCTGTTTGCATGAGATTCTCCACTTTTTCCTCAGAATGGAGAAGCAAGGAAAAAGGACAAATTCTCTTGAGAATTTGTGTACCTTTATTTGACTAGCACCTGATTGCTGATGCTGGTTTAGTATAGATTTGTTTCTAGTAGAAGGGCAAATGCTCCAGCAAGTGTGCGTGGGTATCATTTACATTGTCACTAATTCACAGTCTACTCTTCAATCCCTATGGGAAATTATAATTTTAACAAATATCTAGCAGTCAAAGATCTACTTTAATGTCAATTTTCACAGAAATCTCTCCTTAGAAGCTATGTAGCTATGTTTACTAAAGCAAATTGCTAAAAAAGCCTTAGAGAAAAAAAATAATTGGGGAAAAATAGCATATTTTCTGGAAGAAACAGAGAAGACTGATCCAGGCAGGGTGCACTTGCAGCATAGAAGGCCAATCACGTCCTGGGCTGCACCAAAAGATGCATTACCAGCAGATCCAGAGAGGTGATTCTGCCACTTCACTTTGGTGACTCCTCACCTGGAGTATTCTGTACAGTTCTGGAGCCCTCTGTATAGGAAGGATGTGGACCCCATGGAGCAGGTCCAGGAGAGTGCCACAAGAATGATCAGGGGTTTGGAGCACCTCTGCTGTGAGGACAGGCTGAGGGGGCTGGGGTTGTTCAGCCTGGAGAAGAGGAGGCTCTGGGGAGCCTAATAGCAGCCCCCTACAAAAAGGATGGAGAGAGGCTCTTTACAAAGGCCTACAGTGATATGATGAGGGAAAATGGCTTTAAACTGGAGGAGAGAAAATTTAGATTGGATGTTAGGAACAAGTTATTTACTATGAGGGTAGTAGAACACAGGAACCGGTTGCCCAGGGAGGTGATTGAGGCTCCTTCCCTGGAGATATTCAAGGTGAGGCTCAATGAGCAGCCTGCTCTAGTTGGGGATGGCCCTGCTGACTGCGGGGGAGGTCAGACTAGATGACCTTTGGAGGTGCTTCTGGCTTGGACCCTTCTATGATTCTACCATTCTGTCTTAGTATCTTATACAGACATACAAAATAAAAATTGTAAGATGAAGTACACAATATTTTAGCTCATTTTACTACATTCATCTCATTGATTTGAATGTACTGTTTAATTTAAGGTGATTTATTTAGAACAAAACAGAACTAGATAATAGTCAGTTAAGATTTACTGACAAAATTCTGTTTACCCCCGCAAGGTGCACAATCTGGTATTTTGCCAGTTTAGACCATTATTTCACTTGCCTTTGAAAGCTGTCATTTGGGAACACATGATTTGGCAACTGAAATGATGCTGGTCAACCCACCATAATTGTGAAAAAGTCTGATACTTGAAATGCCAACAGTATTTTGCTTCCTAATTGAACAACCCGGCAGGTTCCTTCTCTTTCTGTTCTTGTCAGAGACTAGAGAGCTTAGTGGGAAATGTCATATTTGACAATTGTCAGCAAGAAAAAATGCAAAAGGTAATGTGCATAATATTTGTCATGTAAGAAATAACTGAAGCAAGCAAAATTGTTCTTCTCCTTCATTGCCTAAGTTTATACAGCATACACATTTTCCCAGCACTAAGGTTTGGTTCTATATTCTCTTTCTTTTTCTCAGTCTCTCTCAATGTGTCAGATAAAAATTCTACCTGGTAGGATGTTAAGTATTAGTTGGCCTGTAGCTGGCATTTTTTGTCTAAGAATTATGTATTTTTTTTTCCCTTTTCCACCAAGTTAAATGAACATTGCTATGGAAATTGTGGAAAATCTTCATCTTACAAGTGAAATAGGCATCATTATTACCTTTTCTCTTTGTTTTGAAAGGCAAGATTCAGGACCATACTGTATTAGATGTCAACATCACTGGAAAAGTTCACCTCCTATAGTCAAGACAGGGAACAGAAACACATGAGATTTCCTGCCTCCTAATTTCAGAGGACTCTGCAGACCTTTGCTATTTCCCATCTCCACGTGAGGAACACAATAAAAAGTGAAATCAGCAACACAGAGGGGGAAAAAAAAAAACACCCACATAATATACAGGGAACATATCCTCTGGGCTTTGTAGTCTGTGTCTTATCAGTCATGTTTGTCTTCCAGATCATAAACCCTGTAGGGAATGGAATGTTTTGATATCTGTTTGTAGTTCAAGGTCAAGGATGCAGCCAGTGCAGAATAAATAAGCACAGAGTGGTCAATCAAAATCATAAAAGCCATATGCACAAGGATATATGTATTTGTATAAGCAATGTCTAAGAGTTCAAAATCCATGTTCTCTGTCCTATCAGTGGTTTGACCCTAAAATGACATTTTGCCTTCTGGAAACACTTCTTGCTGTTTGGTTTTTGTGTTGTTTTTGTTGTGTGTGTGTGCGGGTTGGTTTTTTTCCTAATGAAAGATGCTAATTGTGAATCAGTATTAATCCCCCTTGATTTGTTTGTGATACCATTAAGCCTGATGAGCCTAGTTGTTTTTAATGAGGGTGATACAATTTTAAGGTTTACTTTCAAGGACACACGCAATAACATCACTTTATCCTCCTGCCAATTCCATACAGAATATTTAACAACAGGAACAAAAGACAAAACATTCCCTTCATTATCTTCTGAACAAGGCATATTTAAAATTGTAGGAAAAGGGTTTAAAAGTGCTGTATAGTTTCCTTGGAGAATACAACGTCCTTGGAGAGTTTTAATTTTTTTCTTGGTAATACATTGCCCTGTGATATATTGCAGCAAAATGTAAAAGAGACAACTGAAACAGAAAACTGATAATGTTAAAGCATGATCATCTAACATCAACCCTTATGTATCGATTCCATAGGTCACAGAGTATGACTCCTGAGATCATTCTACAGGTAGGGTGAGAAGAATCCATGTTAGACCAGGCTGTCTGATATATCTGCTCTCTTCTGTTATTCTAAGTGCGACTGCTGTGCTGTTCACTACTGAGGAAGTTTCAGAAAGCCATTGCAAGTCTTTGTTGTCTGCTTATGACTGAGTCATACTTCAATTACTTTGTTTGAAATGTTATATATAGGTGAAGAAGATTTCATGTTGCATTTTCTTTCCAAAACTTCAGCCAGAATAATTCAATTTCCCTCTAGCTTTCAAAAAATAAGCTCGGGGAAATTGCATTTATTGATATTTTACAGGAAAATGCCTATATATGTCAAACATGCCTTCTGCACTCCCTCTGAATACTGCACTTACATTCAAGCAAATATAAACACCTCCAAAACTACAGTTTTAAACTTTTGAGAAGGAGTAGTTTTTCAGATTTTAGTGCCCAAAGAATCTGAAGATGGCATGTTCCTAGAACTCACAGAGAATAAAGGTTATCCTCGTGGATCAACCTTTTCTTTTGTTTGCTTTTTTTGTCCCATGTAATGGAAATATCTTTTCTGGTAAAGCCTGGTTTCAGAGCCATGACTGTTCTGGCCACTGAGATCTCTCCTCCCCACAGTCTTCTAGAGGGTACCAATGAGAAGAATTAACAGATTTGGCTAATAGAGAAAGAGTATAAATTTGAGTGGGACAAAAGAAGATCAGACAGTCTTCATGAGAGAAGAGATAATCCCGCTCCAGACAGCAAATGTGAGGATCCAAGATTTCATTTGGAAGAGGGTAGTCAGGTCATGTGCAATTGTATGTCATGCCAGGCTAAAGCTATTTTGGGGCATAAGTAATGTTAATGAGGACTCAGTTCTCTCATTCTCCATCTGCTTTCTCATTGGGAGAACTACTGAAGATCTAGTGGCTGAAGTTCAGCTTATGATAGATTCCAGAGCTCCTAACCCAGTATATGCAGCCAGTTCCAGTGCTAAATGCTTAGTATATTTGTGGGGCCCAGCTGCCCAGAGCTGGACTAATCATCTCTGAATACTAGAGGATGCTGCTTGAATTCTTAGTAAGCCAACACAAAAATGTGACTCTTAAGGTGAACTTGATGTCATTGCATTTATATGTTAGAAAATAGATTCTTTTTCTCACTTGGAATGGCAGAATAAACTGTCATTAAGATCACGCCCTGGAAACTAGTGCATTTGGGTGCCTTCTGTCCTTAAGTCTGTTTTCAGCACAAGAAGCAACACCACTGTCAGAGATATGGAGTTTTAATTCAAGTTACTGTGGAAATTACAGTCACTGGAATCCCCAAGACCTGCCAGTAATTATGAGCTCGTATGGTAAAAAGCAAAAGCTTTGACCTGTATGAAAATTACAGCATAGAAAGAAGTGGACTCACTTTTGGGAAGAAAAAAAGATGAAGCAGTTTTTTTTTCCCAATTCAAGATTTTGAAAAATGATAGCAAAGAATTGCTTCAGCAATGGGCTAGATTGCTAGGGGCCACACAATGCTTGGTAGAATAAAGCTGACACTGATCTAGAGGGCATTTTTGACAGATAAATTTGCCACCCTGCTTGACCTTGTCATTTTTTTTCTGTTGTATGGAAAAAACTCGCTACTACTGGCTGAACAGAGCCACTATGCTGCAGTCAAATACCATTAGGATTTGTCATCCAAATTTTGGGGGTTTGTAATCATAACAAAAAGGATAGCAGTATGAAGAAAAAGTTTTACTAAAATATTCTTGCATCTAAATATATATATAATGACATATATCTATAATAAACTATCTTATGCTTTATGTATGTGGAGGCATAAGAAAGAGGTTGATAGCCAAGATCCGAAAGGTACCTAACAGGAATCAAAGTAGGTGTCTATAGTTGAGTTTAAGGTTGGATTTGTCTCTTGATACACAGAGATGCAAATTCTAATGGTGAATTCCTGAGTTACTTTGGAAGGTGACATTTTTTTCTACATACTTTTAATCCCTCATCAGTAGGTACAGCAAGAGGCAGGTAGAGAGCATTTGGAGAAGTCAATTTTAATGTATGATGGACATTTACTCAGCAAAACCAGAGAAAGGAAAGATCGAGTCTTCCCCTTCACTGATGTTTTGCCTCAACTACTTTTCAATTAGTTCAGTCTCCTGGGCTTCATGGAGCAGAGATAAGCCTATAGCGTGTGACTTGGTCTCATTTACTACTTACAGAAATCTACTTTACAGCAGCAACTAGCTTTTAAAAGGGAGGGACAGACACATGGAGACAGAAAAGCTTAGACAAACCAAACCAAACCAAACCAGGTTGGAAGAGACCTTCAAGATCATCGTGTCCAACCCATCAACCAATCCAACCCACCCAAACAGCTAACCCATGGCACCAAGCACTCCATCAAGTCTCCTCCTTAACACCTTCAATGACAGCGACTCCACCACCTCCCCGGGCAGCCCATTCCATAGCGCAATCACTCTTTCTGTATAGAACTTCTTCCTAATATCCAACCTGAACCTCCCCTGGTGCAGCCTGAGCCTGTGTCCTCTTGTTCTGGTACTGGCTGCCTGGGAGAAGAGACCATCATCCGCCTGTCTACAACCTGCCTTCAGGTAGTTGTAGAGAGTGATAAGGTCACCCCGAGTCTCCTCCTCTCCAGGCTGAGCAACCCCAGCTCCCTCAGTCTTTCCTCATAGGGCTTGTGTTCCAAACCCCTCACCAACTTTGTTGCTCTTCTCTGGACTCGTTCCAGCAAGTCAACATCCTGCCTAAACTGAGGGGCCCAGAACTGGACACAGTACTCGAGGTGTGGCCTAACCAGTGCAGTATACAGGGGCAGAATGACCTCCCTGCTCCTGCTGGCCACACTGTTCCTGATGCAGACCAGGATGCCATTGGCCCTCTTGGCTGCCTGGGCACACTGCAGGCTCATGTTCAGCCTACCATCGACCAGATCAATGAGTTGATAATAGATAATATATTAAAGAGCATTTTTGATGTTCTGCATACTGGTCAGGACTTTAATGCGCCATTAACATTCAGAATTGCCCGTAAGAAAATGCATGATGTTAGTATTTTTTAACTGAATATCTAAGTATATATAATTTGAATATATAATACAGAAAAATTAAAACATTAAAAATAAAGTTATTAATATGTGGTGGTCTATCAAAATCCTCTGAGTGGGCAGAGACGCTTTCTACCTCTCAACATTTGATGGCAGAAGATAGACATGAAGTGGTTCACATCATATATTAATACTTTATCCGTTTTTCCAGTTTGTTGCTTCATACAGCATCTTTCAGAGGATGTACAATATGGCAATATAGATAAATAATATGATATAAACAAATTAATAAACATAAACAATGTATGTTAATACATATAAATTACACTGTGCTACTTTGTTCATAAGAAAATTTTTTTTTGGCCTACAATTAGAATCACAGTTTTAAGAACAGCTTTTGAATATATTTTTATATTTGGCTGTTGCCCTTTTTGTTTTGCATTTGTGGTACACAATTAGAGTTAGACACCAAGACCACACAAACTTTCATGTCTTTTCCTATGGAAATAATTTACTCTGATATTCCAGGAAAACACTTAGAAATTATAAAATAAGAACATTATTCAGAGCAATGCAACTGAGTAAAAATATTGGGTAGGTTTGAGATATTATGTGTGCTATAATTACAAGCTGTGATGAGGTTGCTAAACCCCTCTCTATTATATTTCAAAAGTCATGGCAATCTGGTGAAGTCCCCACAGACTGGAAAAGGGGGAACATTGCCCCCATCTTCAAAAAGGGTAAGAAGGAGGAACCAGGGAACTCCAGGCCAGTCAATCTCACCTCTGTGCCTGGAAAGATCATGGAGCAGATCCTCCTGGAGTCATTACTCGCTCAAAAGAATAGTGAAGAGGTGATTGGGAACAGTCAGCATGGCTTTGCCAAGGGCAAATCCTGCCTGACCAACCTGGTGGCCTTCTATGAGCAGGTGACAAAATTAATAGATGAGGGGCGAGCAACTGATGTCATTTACCTGGACCTGAGCAAAGCCTTCGACACTGTCCCGCACCACATCCTGGTCTCCAAACTGGTGACACATGGGTTTGATGGGTGGACCACTAGATGGATAAGGAACTGGCTTGATGGCCGCACCCAAAGAGTGGCTGTCAATGGCTCCATGTCCCAGTGGAGGCCAGGGACAAGCGGAGTCCCTCAGGGATCAGTTCTGGGACCTGTCTTGTTCAACATCTTTGTGGGTGACATGGACAGTGGCATTGAGTGCACCCTCAGCAAGTTTGCTGATGACACTAAGCTGTGTGGTGCAGCAGACACGCTGGAGGGAAGGGAGGCCATCCAGAGGGACCTTGACAGGCTTCTGCCCACCTCATGAAGTTCAATAAGAGCAAGTGCAGGGTCCTGTATCTGGGTCGAGGCAATCCCAGGCACAAATACAGTCTGGGCAGTGACTGGCTGGAGGATAGCCCTGAGGAGAGTGACTTGGGGGTGCTGGTGGACAAAAAGCTCAACATGAGCTCTCAATGTGCTCTTGCAGCCTGCAAAGCCAATCAGATCCTGGGCTGCATCAGGAGAATTGTGGCTAGCAGGTCGAGGGAGGTGATCCTCCCCCTCTACTCAGCCCTGGTGAGACCCCACTTGGAGTACTGTGTCCAGTTCTGGAGCCCCTATTACAAGAGGGATGTGAAGGTGCTGGAAGGTGTCCAGAGAAGGGCCACAAGGATGATCAGAGGGCTGGAGCACCTCTCCTATGAGGACAGACTGAAGGAGTTGGGGCTGTTCAGTCTGCAGAAGAGAAGGCTCCGAGGTGACCTAATTGTGGCCTTCCAGTATCTGAAGGGGGCCTACAGGAAGTCTGGGGAAGGACTTCTCAGGATCTCAGGTAGTGATAGGACTAGGGGGAATGGAATGAAGCTAGAGGTGGGGAGATTCAGGCTAGATGTGAGGAGGAGGTTCTTCCCCATGAGAGTGGTGAAACCCTGGAATGGGTTGTCCAGGGAGGTGGTCGAGGCCCCGTCCCTGGAGGTGTTTAAGCCCAGGCTGGATGAGGCTCTGTCCAGCCTGATCTAGTGTGGGGTGTCCCTGGCCATGGCAGGGGGGTTGGAACTAGATGATCCTTGTGGTCCCTTCCAACCCTGAATGAAACTATGAAACTATGAATAAAAGGACATATCTCTGGGTTGTATAAAATAGTAAGGCTGTCCTTAAATTCAGGTAATTGCACCTCTTCACATCATCTTGGTATTCAATCTAAGATGAAATCTTTATAATATAAAATGGAACCAATATAATGGAAATTGTATTTTATATATATATATATACACACATACACATTTAATATATATACACCCACCCCCCCACCCCCACCACAAATACTTCAATGTCTTTGGTATAAAGACTAATATATATATATATATAGATATATATATATATATATAAAGACTATATAGATGTATAAAGACTAATATGTGTATATATATATAAATAAAGACTATATAGAGGTATAAAGACTAGATAAATATATATAAAGACTATATCTATCTATCTATCTATATTTATCTATATCTACATCTATATCTATCTATTTATCTATCTGGGTTTTATACCAAAGTTATTTAAGGTGTTTGTGGACTTCTGTAATGCATATGTATTTATAGAAGTGCACAAATATCTTAAATGTTCTGAAAACACTTAATGAAACAAGCCCAGCACTCACATCTAAATAGAAGTCAAACATTTTAAAGTATCTCATGAAATACAAGTCCTAAAGGGGTGGGAAAATAGATGGCCAGGATTTCTAAGCAGAGCATGGGCTTGTGATCACCTCACGATTTATAAACCTGCTGGTAATAAATTTCCACTTACAATATTATTATTTTAGTTATTAAGTAAGAAAGTCATATACCAGGGCATTGGTGGCAAGGATTTTTGGTTTGGTATTGTCCTCTTTACTGAAGCAAAAGTGTGACAGTCACCATAAACAAAACCAGATAAAACATCCTCATGTGTGAAGTCCTAAGCTCCTGGACAGCACAATTACTCTACAAAGACATTAAAAAATGTTCTATACACTATGCAGAGCTCAAGTATTGTGACACAACTTTTAGACAAACTTTTGAAACTGCAGTGATAAGGCCTTAAAAACATGTTTTTTCTTAGAATTAGTGCATATTATCTTCTTCCGTGTCTTCCACCTCAGAGGCATGGTGTGTTCAATCTGAAGTATGCCTTTCTTTGGCCGTTAAAGGCCACGTTCTTTTCTACTTGCTGGTCAGTTTAGGATCACCTGTCCTGTCTCCATACAGGTGACACCTCTGAGTCATATTCACTGCACCCCAATGTAGCACAATGAATTTAGCGGTGACCTTGGTTTCCATAGGAACAAGTGAAAGCGGGAGCCTTTCTGCGCACCACTCCTTGGTAGTTACTCTAGACATCAGTGTTGTCACTTCTAGAAGCAGCCACTGTCTGTGCTGAAAGTTAGAAGAGACTGAGCTAAAAAGTAAATCACTAAATGGAGAATTGGTTCTGTTTTAGCTCAAATGAGGAGGCCCTCTAAAATTTATTCTCTGGTTTTCCCCCTGCTTTTAGTTAAACACTTTATTCCCCCTTCCCTTCCCTTCCCTTCCCTTCCCTTCCCTTCCCTTCCCTTCCCTTCCCTTCCCTTCCCTTCCCTTCCCTTCCCTTCCCTTCCCTTCCCTTCCCTTCCCTTCCCTTCCCTTCCCTTCCCTTCCCTTCCCTTCCCTTCCCTTCCCTTCCCTTCCCTTCCCTTCCCTTCCCTTCCCTTCCCTTCCCTTCCCTTCCCTTCCCTTCCCTTCCCTTCCCTTCCCTTCCCTTCCCTTCCCTTTTCTTCTCCTAGAGCTTCTGGTAGTGAACTAAGCATGTGGTGGAGTCACCATCCCTGGAGGCATTTAAGCAGAGAGTGGGCCTGGCACTTAGGGACATGGTTTAGTATTGACTCTTCAGTGCCAGGTCAAAGGTTGGACTGGATGATCTTTGAGGTCTCTTCTGACTGGATGCTATCTATGATTATTGGGGGTACAATCCAACACCATGAAGATTATTTCTGTGGTACTTCAACACAAGAGATCTCAACAATTACAGCATAAAGCTGTGTTTGAAATAAAGTTTACCTGGCCTTCTATCAGCTTCAGAGTTCTTCACAGCAATGTTTTAGTAACTTCTAGGAGATTATATATCTCTGGTGAACAACTGCTAGTAAACAGGTTTAAACTAGGGGGACTAGGGACTAGGGGGAATGGAATGAAGCTAGAGGTGGGGAGATTCAGGCTAGATGTGAGGAGGAGGTTCTTCACCATGAGAGTGGTGAAACCCTGGAATGGGTTGTCCAGGGAGGTGGTCGAGGCCCCATCCCTGGGGGTGTTTAAGAGCAGGCTGGATGAGGCTCTGGCCAGCCTGATCTAGTGTAGGGTGTCCCTGCCCATGGCAGGGGGGTTGGAACTAGATGATCCGTGTGGTCCCTTCCAACCCTGAATGAAACTATGAAACTATGAAACTATGAAACAAATTAACTATCTTAAACCATTATCAACACTATAGAGTGAAGTAAAGTCACTGGACTAGAAGCACATGCAATATTAGTAAGGATTCTGGCTGGCCATATGTATGAAAAATACACCTGATTATTATTTTTGTGCTGGATCTACTGGTATAAATCTACTGCTGCATTCTGCATCATAGAAGCAGCTGAGCTACTTCAAAGAATAAGGACAGAAGGGCTCAGTCACAGTATATTGTGTCACTGTCCAATTAAGAAAAGCAAAATAAAATTCCTGAAATAGCTTTCAATTAACACTTGCTATGTGCCATAGTATATCTAGTTTCTTAAAGGACCATTAATTGTTAATATACTGCAATTAGCCCTTAAGTATGTGATTAATATTCTGTTAAATGCTTATTTAATGTTATTTGGCATTCATTACCAATGAATAGATATTTAATTGAAGGCTGCTTCCTCCTTAAGGCTGCTAAGATCAGCCTTAGCAGAATGGCTGATCTCCTTTTGCCCCTTCCGTGATTACTTTCTGCTATTTGTTTTTCTTCAGACCATTTCTTTTAAGGATGTGGAATTATTCTTCTCCTTGTAGTTCACTCAACTAAGCAGCAAATAATCGGTCTTTTAGTCCATAATACCTATTCAGATAAGTGTGCTGGGATTATAGAAGCATCAAAGCACCCCAAAATTTATTCAGCAAAATATATCTTAAGCCCCAGTATACAGTTTGATGAAAGAAAGTAAAAATTTCACAGCCCCTTTTTTTCTTTCCTACTCTCTCCAACTTTGTTCCCTTCCTCCACTCCCTTCTCCCCAGCATCACCAGCTGTAATAGATGTGAGCAGGGCAAGCAAGGCAGAGAAAATACAGCAGCAAATAAGTATGGTAATATGATTGCTTTATGGAGAAAACTTTCAAATTGCTTTCCTGCAAGACAAACCTACTTCTGCTGTGTGGCGCACAAAGCTGATGCAGAAAGGGGAAATTGTGTGAGGGACAAATCATACCACTCTCATGAGGTCAGCAACCTCTTGCTTGGCATTTGCATTTACAATTGTCCTCTTTCATTTCAAAATCAGACAGCACAAAAGGAGATTATCAAGTCAGTTTTTCTGTGCCCATCTTGATATACATGAAAGGAGTCCAGTACTCAACAAGAACAATGATCTCAATCCAGCCTCCACTAAAGTCTTCCTTGTTGTGCAGGCAAAAATGATTAATCACTATGCACAAAATAGTTTTGAAGGACTACTAGCTGCACCCACATCACTGGGTAGTCAATAAATAAGCAAATTCTCTAAAATCCTTTTCAAACTGTTGAATGAGTTTTGAATATATTCACTTTGTCACATCCAGAAAGGAGGTGAGTAATAAAAAAATATATATAAGGAATAAAAGAATATAAAAATATTCCCAAGTTAATCATAGAATCACTAAGGTTGGAAAAGACCTTTGAGATCATTGAGTGTAACCATAACCCAGCTACCATGACCACTAAACTGTACCCTGACATGGAACATCTACACGAATCTTGAACACCTCCAGGGATGGTCACTCCACCACTTCCCTGGGCAGCCTCACCACTGTTTCAGGAAAGAATTTTTTCCTAATATCCAACCTAAACCTCCCCTGGCATAATTTAAGCCTATTTCATCTTGTCCTATCACTGGTTACATGGGAGAAGAGATCAACATTGGCCTCCCTCAACCTTCTTTTCACAGGTAGTTGTGGAGAGCAACAGGGTCTCCCCTCAGTCTTCTCTGTAGAACTCCAGTTCCTTCAGACTCTCCTCATATGAGATGCACTCCAAAACCCTCACCAGCCTCATTGTTCTCTGGACACGCTTCAGGGCCTCAGTGTCTTTCTTATACTGTGGCACCCAGAAATGACCACAGTATAATTATATTAATTTAATATTAACTTGATATTAACTTATTAAGTGAATGATAGCATTTTTCAATCAGCTCCCACAGCTGAAAAAAACCCTGTAGATTATATATCATAAACTTTGTGAAATCAAAGCTGTTGTTTTCCATCTGTGGTTCTCATGTGTATTCCCTTGAACCAGGAAGAAAATTGTCTGCAAGAGAGTGAAATGTTCTTTCCATTAACATTTTAAATTACTTTAATTAAGCACTGTAGTTCATTCCTGAATTTTATAACAGTTTAAACTTTAAAAAAGGGTCTTCATTAGAACTTCACATCTATCAGAATGTGCTGCTTTAAGAGGGTATTAGATTGTAGAATCATTTGTGTTGGAAGAGGCTTATAAGATGATCAAGTCCAACTGTTAACTCAGCACTGCTAGGTCGCCACTAAATCATGTATCTCAGCACCACATCTACAGGGATGGTGACTTCACTACTTCCCTGGGCAGCCTGTTCCAGGGCTTGAGAACACTTTTGGGGAAGAAATTGTTCCTCATGTCCAATCAAAACCTCTTCTGGTGCAACTTGAGGTTATTTCCCCTTGTCCTATGGCTTGCTGCTTGGCAAAAGTGACCAACTCCCACATCAATGCAACCTCCTTTCAGGTGGCTGTAGAGAGCCAAAAGGTCTCTACATAAACAATTAAGTACATAAATAAATCAGAGTTACTGTCCATTTCCTGTTTCTTTTTCTGCATTTCCTCTGCTTCAGTACTTCCCTATTTCCCTAAGCTCTGCTATTCATTTGAAAAAAACATCTCAGAAACATTTCTGATTATCTTTGAAGACTCAGGGGATGCTAGAAGGCAAACATCATGTCAACCTTTAAAGAGGTCAAGGAGTTGGGAACAAAATGAAAAGTCAGAGAACTGACAACCAGGCAGGATATTTCAGTTCCTCAGAAAAATCTGGAACAAACAATTCAGCTAACTGTCTACAAGATGACAAGAAAATGCACAAAGCCAAAAAAGTATTGTCCTTTACATTCCATATAACAAGGATAATGATGAAACCTGGAGGTGTTGCATATCATAACCTTTTGCAGGCACAATCCATTCTAAAAATAAATCTGGATAAATATTTGGTTTGTAGAAGTACTATGGGTTTGGGAGAAACTGCACTTAAAATTCTAGTTATCAGTTGTTCATTGTCAGAATGGAAGAAGAACTGAATAACATTAATTCAGGGAATATCAGGATTTTAAAGTTCTTTGGTATCTGATGATCTCACTGATTAAAAACATTTATACCATTCAAGAGCCACTTGATGATAGAAGGGACTGTATGCTGGAGATAAATATCAGAATTCAAAATCTTATCAGCAAATTGATGACTAAAAGGTTATAAGAATGCTCATTAAGTAAAAAGTTTTCCTCTGAGGCAGGAGTAATTTGTATAAACACAGGGCAGGAAGCAACAAGGTGGGTAAAGAAGATAAGCAATTGTAGAATATAAATTGAGCCAATATCAACAGTAACATCATTTTGAGAATCATAGAATTATTAGGGTTGGAAGGGTCCTCAAGGAACATCCAGTTGCAGCCCCACTGCCATGGGCAGGGACACCTCATACTACATCAGGTTGCTCAGAGCCACATCCAGCCTGGCCTTAAAAAACTCCAGGGATGTGGCTTTCACCACGTCCCTGGGCAGCCTGTTCCAGTGTCTCACCACGCTCATGGTGAAGAATTTCTTCTTAATATCCAATCTGTATCTACCCATTTCTATTGTTGTTCCATTCCCCCTGAAAAAAAATGGAAAAATGAATGTTTTACTTGGGTACATAGTAATTATTTTGTATGCTGCAGTTTTGATATGACCTTCTTGCTTTTGATTTGATGAGGCATTAGGGTCACCATTGAGAGGAGTTTGGGCATTGTGCTTTGAAAAGATTGAGGACCATAAGGAAAAAACTCAGAGATAGCAGAGAGATGACTGAGATAGTACATTCTACCTGTCAGGAACAAGGGAAAGAATTAGGATGTTATAGACTGAAGAAGAAAAATGTTAAAGGATTCTACAATTTACAAAAAGGGAAAAGAGGAAGATGTTTTCCAGGTCTGTGGTGACTATGATTCTTCATAATAATCCCAAGAGACATTGTCACTTGCAAAAGGAAATAAAAGCAACCAAAAAATGTCTTTGAGGAAAAATCTTTCTAATCCTAAGAGTAATGAAACAGCAATGGAATAAATCATCTAGGGATAGCATGGAGTTTCTAACATTGGATGCTGTTAGGAAGAGTCCACTGAGATATTAGTTTAGTGGAATTGCAATAAGGAGATTGTCCTGGTTTGGCTTACAACAGGCTAAATCTATTCAGTGATTCTACTTCTCAGTTCAGGCTTTTCTGTGTGTCTACACTTTCTGAATTTAATGGCATATCTTTGCAGTCAGTGGCTGCTTCTAGCAGTGAGACTGCTGATGTTTAGAGTTACTGCCAAGGGCTGGGGTGCAGAAAGGCTCTGGCTTAGGCTTGCTCTTGTGCATACCAAGATCACTGCTAAATACTGTGTGCCACATTGGGGTGCTGTAAGTAAGAAGTGGCATCTACAGGGAGGAGTGGACAGGACAGCTGACCCTAAACTGACCAGCCAAGGATTGCATTCTATGAAGGTTGTATTTAATATCAAGCTGAAGGATCATGAGGATTAAACCTCTTCTTCAATGGCTGACATCCGAGAAGGACCTTGTTCTATTTTCAATCCCAACCTATGAATTCTTATGTTCAGTTCCAGAATCCAGCTCCTGAATCCAGTTTTTGTCTGTGTCACGGTCCGGAGACATTAGATGTCTCGGTCCAGAGACACAGTTCTTTTAAATATTCCCGTGTTGTGAAATTAAAGGCACAAACGAGGCCAAAGTATCAACAGCTAGACTATTTATTAGATAAATAAGAAAGGGAAAGGGAGAAAATAGAGAAAGTGGACATAAGAAGGGAAAGGGAGAAAAGAGAGAGAGGGACGAGAGATAGAAGAGGAAAGGAATTATATTACCACACCCCTCATCCCCCCCAAGATAAAGTCTGTGGAGGAAAGGTGCTGCAGGAGATGTTGGGTTTGTAGAGACACCGTGGTGAGGCTTTTGCTGGAGAACAGCTGTGGTCCTCTGGGGAGATGTTGGGTTGATACAGGAACAGTGCTGAGGCTTCGGCTGGAGCTGTGGTCCTCCGGGCTGCTTCTTTTCTCCGGAGCAGCATCGTCCCGGCTTTCTCTTCTCAGCGGCCTGGCCCGTCTCCTGTGTTTTCCTTCATCTCCGTTTTTCTCCCCGTTTTTCTCCTCTGTTTCTCTCCTCTGTTTCTCTCCTGTGTTTTTCTCTACAAACCAGTAGTTGCTCAAGTCTTTTATACAGTTTTTTAGTCCTTAGGTATGTAGTCAAATATTGTCCCTCAGGAATTCCAGTGGCAGGAAATCTGTGTGTTTGGGCAAGACCCTGGCTGGAGGAGGGGGGAATCTCCGTCTACCCCCTCTCCATCCAGACAAGTCCTCCCACATTCCTTTACACAGGTGGTGGAAACCATTGTATCACCCTGCCCAAGGTACTTGATGGGCGGAAACCACCCTGCCCAGAAAGCGTGATGGCTGGGTCTTTGGGTCCATTGTTGTAGTCCCGTGTTATCACGATGCAATCACAAGCTGATTTGCATCCAGGATTGGTGGACAGGATTCTTTCCACCTTCTTTCCAGTGGCTCTGCTATCACTTTATCTTTGTTGACTTACATAGAGAGAGACAAACTTATTAGACTCTCACAGTCTGCCACTGAGTCCAGTCTAAGACTTCCCCAGTGCTTGCCCACAGCATCAGTGGTGACTGTGGCATCATTATCATCCGTGGGATTTGGCTTGATGTTGGGTTTGTGTATATTTGTATATATTTCATTTGACTGTTATTATTTTCATTAAAGCAGTTAC
This sequence comes from Melanerpes formicivorus, assembly GCF_026170545.1. Lineage (NCBI taxonomy): Eukaryota > Metazoa > Chordata > Aves > Piciformes > Picidae > Melanerpes > Melanerpes formicivorus. The sequence goes on along the minus strand of NW_027142617.1, from coordinate 149,134 downwards.
AGTTTTCTATTCCCTTTGGGAAAGGAGAGGGGTTCATAAAATGTCTGTCATTTTTCTATGGCCAACTCAGCCCCAGCCTTTGACAGGCTTTTTTTTTTTGGTTGGTTGGTTGGTTGGTTGGTTTTGGCTTTGAAAAAGGATCTTACAATTTGATGCAAAATTCAGGAAACTGCAGGATCTCTCAAACTCCCTTTTTTTGGAAAAAAATCTAGTGTTTTTTTTTTTTTTTCCCCTTTATGGTCAAGTACAGAAAAACAAATATTAATGAAACACAGGGCAGAGATGAGTGAATAAGCTTCATCAAGAAGTCCAGACTTCAGTTACTCTGTTTCCAGTGAGAAACAAAATAGAAAAGAGCACTATGGTACAACTTTTCTGTTAGACCAAATCCAGGGCTTTTAGTTAATACTTAAGTATAAATCTTCATTTACTGGGGGGTGGGGTGGAAATAATCAAATCAGGCTTGTAGATGCAAATTCTCAAAGGAAGAAGTTATAGTCAGTTAGTTGAAGACTGAAACCTGTTTTTCAGTCATATTTGCCAATCACTTGTACTCTGCACTTGTAAATATTTGGTTAGGTGGGCTGAGCTCTGAAGCTTTAAGGCTGATCCATTGTTCTGCCAATGTATCTGGTTCTATCAACGCAAACCAGGGTAGTGTCCCATCCAGCTTCTCTGTGGCCATTTTGTGCTTTGAACTTTTCAAAACGTGAACATTTTGACCTTGAATTTCAGACTGATTTAGTCATCAACACTATTAACAGAAAACACTGTGGCTTTGGGGGCCAGAACGACTCTTTGCCTAGCTGTACAGTCATAGCCAGTGTGTGGGAAGACTGGTTCAGCAGACTTGATGGGGTACTTGGTGCCATGGGTTAGCTGTTTGGGTGGGTTGGATTGGTTGATGGGTTGGACACGATGACCTTGAAGGTCTCTTCCAGCCTGGTTTGGTTTATTCTAATAAAGGTTTATTCTAATAAAGGTTTATTCTAATAAAGCAGAGTTTTAAGTAAAGTCTCTCTCTGTAATTCTGATAAATGCTTGCCTCACAAAGCTTGACCTAAATATGTTATTTTAAGCAGTTCTGTTAAAAATTAAAGTAAAATAAAATAAAAGCTTTTGTCTCTATAATATATCACTCACCACTGATTTGTGGTGAATTTGGATTATCCTTCATCAGTAAATAGAAGGAACTGCTGTATGCGCTCGTTGATTTGTACCTGTTTGCTGTGGGTTAATGGCATGACTAAAAAAACATTCCACACTGAGCTTCCAGCTTCAGAAAAGCAATATTGTTCAGTGGCTGTCTTTTTCCTTAGGCTTAAGGTTCAACTCATTCCCGTGCAGCTGATCTAGAAAAGAGAATATTAACCTTAACAAACAAGTAATTATATTTCAGCAGTGCATAGTATTATGGGGGTATTTATTCATATCTCCAGTCCCTTAGTAACTTCCTTCACCTTAAATTGGCATTTCTTTTTTAAGCTTATGTCTGACATTTCAGGACCTCTGAGTATTCCCAAAATGCCCTAAAAGGGTACTGATTTCAGCTGGTTAGACATTTCAAACTAGGACTCCCAAATGACTGCATAAGCTTTGAATGCTCTCATGTCATTTCTTTATAGCTTTCTTTGACCCTTCTTCTATTTTTATTACATGCTTCATGGACAAATTCAGCACAGGAATACATCCTGCACTTAATTGTAGCAGTACTGAATTGAATTTCCAGCATCCTTTGACCTACCTTTGCAATGATTGTTGCCTATTACCTTTCCAGGCTCCTTTCACATTAGAAAATTTAGTAAGTGCTATGGAACCCTACAAAACGTGTCTGTCCTTCATAACTACTTCCCAACATAGCTAAATTTCCCAGGAAATTATAAATCAGGAAGGAAGAAAAAAAAATCCTTTGAAGGCTGCACCAGTCATGATTCCTAACTTCACGATTGTAGCCATCATTATAGCCATGAAGAAAGAGAAAGCATAGCAGCTATCAACACTAATTTTGTTACAAAACGTTAATTTTAGTTTGAAAACATTTATGGAAAGAAAGGGATGTTTTTGCACATTTATATGCTTTTTTCCCTTCAAGTAAGAAATATCTGGTTTTGAGACAGTATTTATTTATGCATAATAAACACACTTATTCCATATTGATCCTCAAAATACACATAACTTAAACTGAAAAGTTCCTGTTTTCAGCACAATTCCTATATGGTCAGGAGATCAAGAGAGGTGATTCTGACACTTTACTCTGCGCTGGTGAGACCTCACCTGGAGTACTGCATCCAGGTCTGGTACCCTCAACAAAAGTAGGCCATGGACCTGATGGAGTCCAGAGGAGGGCCACAAAAATGATCAGGGAACACTTATTCTGTGAGTTGTAACTGAGGGAGCTTGGGTTACTCAGCCTGGAGAAGAGAAGACTCTGGGGAGACCTAATAGTGTTCTTCCAGTACCTGAAGGGGGCCTACAAGAAGGCTGGAGAGGGACTGTTTACAAAGGCCTGTGGTGATAAGCTGAGGGACAATGGTTTTAAATTAGAGAAGAGCAGATTTAGATTGAATGTAAGTAACAAGTAGTGGAACATTGGAACAGGTTGCCCAGGGACGTAATTAAGGTCCCATCCCTGGAGATTTTCAAGGTGAGGCTCAACAGGGCTCTGGGCAACCTGATACAGTTGAGGATGCTCCTGCTGACTGCAGTAGGGGTTGGACTAGCTGACGCTTGGAGGTCCCTTACAACCCAAACCATTCTATGATTCTATGATCTTCAAGTGACTTGCTTAGACAGTGGAGGCTTTGTACATGCACTGAGAGACAGAAAAGAAGAAAGAGGGTTATTGCATATCATACAATTCAGTTAAGTATTAAGCTTTCCAGATTCCCATTGTGAAAGGGAAAAAGGTGTGTAGCAGGCAGAAGAATACATTTGCAAGAAATATACTCTTGGTTGCATATGCAGTTTTTTTATTGTGCATCATGTGGTCTGTCATGTTTTCCTACTGCAAAAAAAACAAGCTCAAAATAGAGCTCGACAAGCTCTTCCAGCCTAAGTGGCTTATTTTCCATAAGTGTAGACAAAATAAATAAATAAACACAGTAGTGATACTCAATGTAATACTTTTCATGTAGCTAAGATACTCATGTAAGTCTTCTCCTAGCTGTTTCTTCCCTGATATCCACATACAGATAAGGCAGTCCTTTTAAAAGGGTGATGCAGAAGCTTGCTCTGTGCTCTTCTAATTGTAGCTTTTTCACTAGTGGTTGCAGTCTCCAGCACCCAGCAATCACAAGGACATCAAAACACACATTCATTTCAAAATCTAATGAACTGTTGCTGCCCAAATTCAGAGTTCTCATGCAGGCACAATTAGAATGGACAATGGCCAGGAGAAACTAAACATTAAAACAAACCCTGACACAGAAGCTAAAACCTCCTAATGCACTCCCTTCCAAGTATGTTAATTATCTTTAAACAGTATGGAAATCTTCAGCAAACAACCCTCAATACAACCTTTGTAATAAGAGATCAATAACAGTAATGTGGGGATAAATAAATGCGTGTGTCCTTTTTGAACTTGAGGGAGTGTAAGGACTTTGGAACAGTTTGCACTCTGCTCCACTTCACATTACCAGTCCCTACACTTGTGTCTGGTTGCCTGAGTAAACTGGATTTCATGGCAGGTGTAAAATGCAAGGTTAAGGAGAAATGTCCATTTGGCCTTCATTTTATTGTATATTGGTCCTAGAATGTTTGCCTTTGTTCTGTTGTTTGCTTTTTGTTAAGAGCTGAGCTCTTGTGGTTCATCCAGATGTGCCCTGGAGTCTTCCGTCCTTCCAACTTATCACCTGACAACAATGATTCTATAGTGTAATTAAAAGTCAATGCTAGCTTTTGGGATATATGCTCTAATAAAAGAACCATCTGAAATTAGAACTTAAATAATGAAGGGTTCAGGGACATGTAGGCTGGTATTTGTTATGCATTTTAATAGAGGAAGTTTGCAGCTAATTGGAGGCTAACTAAACCCTTTGGACACATTTCAAGTCACGTCAGTCCTTTTTGTCTCCCCAAGGAATCTGATAGGCCATGCAGCTTAGTACTGCCTTTTTCTATCTTAATTACCACATTGAGTTGTGCTAATGTAAGTTTACTTTGGAGTCATGTGTTATGATTATAACCCAGGCAAGAGTTTCTACTACAGGCTTCAGAATCTAGTTTAAACACCTCTCTATCTGCAAATAATAGTAGAAGGGGAAAAAAAAAAGCAAATTTCCTTCTCAAACTAATGTGCTGTCACTCATGTGCATTTATCTGAGTTACTGTGACCCAGACTGGTAGTTCAGAAACAAGATCTTCCTTACTCTGCATTTGAGACATTATTAGATCTGATTTTATATAATATTACACATTCATTGGGCTGCAAGAACCATCCTTGTCATAAGCACACAATTTTTGTAGTGGCCTGGAAGACACTGATCAGCTTTAAATATATCAACCCCATGGGGTACTTCTTTATACTATAGAGATGATGAGGCTCCACTGGCCAAGAATTCCATCAGGAGCGTTTCTCAGCAACTCCATGTCCTCCTCTGCCTTTCCTTCCCCACAAAATAAATAAGTTTATATAAACTGTGTATATACATCAAAGACTTTAATTTACAGGTCTTTCATAGTGACCTAAGCTATATTTCAGGATAAAGAAAAGGCATAAGTACAAAACTTCGAGTTTTCTCTTCTCTTGAACTCTCTTTTTACTGCTGCAACAGTCCTCTGACCTTCCAACAGCACTGTGCACTGTTGTGCAGCTAAAGTAAAACTCAGAAAGTTCAGCTCCTTTTTGTAGTAGATTCCACTCCTGTGGACCATACAAGAATGAATCCAAAAGAATTTGGATGACCCATATTTCTTGAATCATAAGACATGCTCACATGGATGCTGTGCTTTGGCTACTTCAAATTTCTGCAAAATCAGCAGACAACCAGAAGCCAGATCCCTCCCCCAAGCTTCTCCATTTTCATAGTTTCATAGTTTCATAGTTTCATTCAGGGCTGGAAGGGACCACAAGGATCATTTTCAACTCTTTGATTTTAATGATCCATCTCCTTGAGGAAGAAGGGCTGCTGTTTCTTTGCTGAGACTTGGTATGAAAAAGAGGATGGATATTCTGACAGCATGCAAAGAATGATGAATAAAATTAAGTCTTCTGAATAGTGGATGACAGAGCATGTGACCAAGAGCAGAAAATAACACTTTACTCGATGGAGAGTAGGACAGGAAGATTCTTAGTGTATAACTAAGAGGTGATCTCAGGTCTTCTCCTTGGTTGTTGCCTTACTGTTAAGGCATCATAGCTTTTGGAAAGGCAGGGTAAGCAGTTTTTTGCTTCTGATCTTTTCCTGGTTGTTCATCCTCTCTCTCTCTTCTTTCCTCTTTGTTTGTCAAGACCACAACTATTATTCCAGTACTACTGTCAAAACTCACTCTTTCGTTTCATGGTCTCACAGACCAACACTGAATATTTCCAGTGCTGAAGCACTCCTTCTGCTATTGCTTTTTGAAAGTACCTCTGTCAGGAAAAAAAGTACTGTGCCCAAATATAAAATAGGAGATAAATTTACTGGAGAAATAGCAGCAATGCAAATGTGCCCCTGATATTTGAAAAAATATTGGCAAATACTTCTGGCTGAATTCACACAATTATAACTAGTGGTAAAATGTGACACTTTTAATATTTAGTCTGGGCTCAACCACTTCTCATGGTTACATCTGATAAATTCTTCATTTTAGAGAGAACATTAGCTGTCTTCAGCAGTTCTATAAAGGGATAAAATCCATTTTATTAAAGATTTCTTATCTAGTGCACATAAGAACATGGATCCTGCTTTGCTGTACCTTATTTTAAATTTATACCAATAAGAGATTAATTAAAGTGCCCTGTGATCAATCCCTTTTATACTTTATTGGCATTTCTTATCTTTACAAATACTTTTCCTAAACATGCTTTCTTCTGTTCTGTGCAACAGAACGACTTTTTTTTCCCCTGCTTCTTATTTTTTGGGTTCATTCACATAATTTTTAGCATGTTTAACCAACTGACACAGGTCTGTTCATGAGCAGCAGTTTCCATCAGTCTTACCCTTTATTACACATACTTTAGCCTCCTGTGTTTTGTCCTTCATAATTTTGAAATAATTTATGCTTCCTGAATTTGCATAACTTTACCTGTTCCACTCTTCCCTTGATTGGAAAATCACCATCTGTCTGGTTTTTCATTTTTATTCCACAATCCCATCTTGATTTTAACACTGACTTTTAAGGTGTAACTCTAAAAGGTTTTACATTTAGTTCTTTTCACCCCTAACTTTAATAACCAGAAATTTTTTTTACCAAGTAAGGTCAATTTAGTTATTCGTTTGCTGATTAAACACAATTCCATTTTCCTGGCTTCAGCTCTCTTCTCTTTCTAATAACTAGTTAGCTTTTTAACATACAGTACCCATATTTTCTAACATTTCAGTATCTGTTAACCTCTGCCTCTTGACTGGCAACTGAAACTTCCATCTAAATCCTGAAACATAACAGACCATGAAAAACAAAGGTAATGAGAGTGGCAGATATGACACCCTACTGTGAATATGCCTGAGCAGTGCATAGGGGTCATTCTGGCAATTCATCTTAACTAATTAGTTGCCTTTTCCACTGAGTACCCACAATCATCTGATGTTCATAACTTTGTTCTACTAATCTTAATAGAGTGGAAAGAAAGGATGCTCCTTTTACTTTTTTTTCCACTTGGGAAACTCTTTTTAAAATCCTTTGTTTAATTTGAGCTGAGTTGAGGTGGCAACAAAAGTAGAAGTTCTACATTGTTGTACATTTATGAGATTATTTCACCAAAGTGTTGACAAGTAACAAATTTTAATTGCTAATTTGGGATAGATTAAGAGGTCTTATTGAAAATTAGAAGTCTTATTGAAAGCCTACATATGTGTAACTTTTCCAAAGAGTTGCCCTGTGGATAATGAAAAGTTTTGCATTATATTCTCCTGTATCACAGCCACCCCCACAGGTGCTTTATGTACTTCTATGCCCTGGATTTACTTCAATTTTCATAATGCAATTTGCACAATTAGGCTTGATTTAGAATGGTGTCTCTCTCCAACTAGAGTTAACAGATATCTTTAAACAATCTTTTCAAAATTCCTTTTTTCCTGTAAAATGATTGAAAGGATGAAACCCAGTTCCTGTATCCTAGAAGCTGACAAAAAATGATCAGAATGTATCTTACACTGCCTTTCTTTCCATTGCTCTCCCTTTTTGTGAAGCAGCTGGCTCCATTCCAGTCACCTTGACCAGAAAAGGAGTAAGAAAGAGCAGGGCTACATTATCTGATGATCTTTGCCCATTTTCAACCTGCCATTTACTTAAATCTCTGTGAACTGGCTAAGCAGTCTTTGCTTTTCCCCTCTGTTGACACACAGACTGAATCTTGCTTTCTGAACAGCTGAGCAATGGCAATGACAACCTACTTCTTGGAGAACTTCTAAAGCAGTTTTGGAAACATCATTGCTACTTGATTTGATGTTATTTTTCTTCACACTTGCTATTCAAAATGTTGGATACTGTTTTAAAAGCAAATTAAACTGAATGATAATAAGCACACAGAAGACTCTTCAGTAAAATATGAGTTATCACTTCACATTTTTTTCAGGGATGGATCAAAAGATCCAAACATCACACACATCTCCTTGCAGAATATTCTGAGGCACAGAGGTATGTCACTTTGAAATCAGATGATAGATATAGCAATGCTTATCAAACCAATACAACTCAATCTCAGGCTGACATGCAGAGCTTTATATAAAGTCAGTAAATACAACTTGCTCGTGGAATAGGTCAGATAGAGCTTTATATGCAAGAAGCAAGGTCTGGAAAAAAATCAATCCTGTGCTTGATCGGAAGCAAGTGACAAGAGAAAGACAAAGAAAGAAGCCAAGGCAGGCAGAATGTGTCTGGTGCATTTGAGATGAACAATAAATCAGACTGTTTCTATCAGGGAATTTTACACAGCATTTTTCTATGGCATGAAGTGAATGTTCAGGTGCCCAGAAATGAATAATGATCACAACTTGGAAATACTGTTTTTGCAGAGAGGAGAAAAAGCAAACATACCGAGAAAATGCGAGGACAATATCAAGAGCATAAAGAATCAACCTGGAATAAAGAATGGTGGCATGGCACGGCTAGATAAGGTCTCAAACACAAAAACATAACCTCCCTGTTTTGGACACTACCAGAGCTTTCTTCTCCTTTCAGTCCATGTGTGAAGCACCCTGTGTGCTGGTGCACCCAGTGGCAGTGAGGTTTTATGCTGAGTTTGGTACTATTACTGTTGGTGAGGTCATCAGGGTATGAATGAAGGACTTGGGGCAAAACTACACCATTCACTTCAACAAATCAAAGCTCTAACGGTAGAAACTATGTGGAAGAGTGTCCTCTAGAGCCAAGCTGAGTGGCTACAATCTCCAGAAAAGGGCCTATAAGAAAGATGGGGACAGTTCTTTTAGCAGGGCCTGTTGCAACAGAACAAGGTATAATGTTTTTAAGCTAAAAGATGGGAGGTTCAAACTATATGTAGGGAAGGAGGGTGGCAAAACACTAGCACGGGTTGCCCCGTGAGGTGGTAGAAGACTCATGCCTGGAAACTTTCAAGGTCAGGGTGGATGGGACTCTGAGCACTCCGATCTAGTTGGTAGGATTGGACTGGATGACCTTTAAAGGTCCCTTACCACCCAAACTATGCTGTGATGATAGGAACTTCACCTACTCTTGAGTTCAGCTTGGTGATCTTTTGAGAGGTCATACTCATTCATGCTCTGCAAGCATGTTGGCACAGTAAGCTCTGTAGTATGGAGAGCAAGGCAGGGTAAGCAGACTTCACAGCTCTGCATAATTTAGTTCAAGGATTATATACAGCGTGTATAAAAAAAAGTGACTGTTGCATCACTGAAAGGTTCAGTTCAGTGAAATACATTACCATGAATATTAACCCACTCTTTCAAAGTAACAGTTAGTTGGCTGACAATTCCCTAGCCAGTGATACTAAACAGTATACTAACATTTGGTTGAAGCAGTATGGTAGTCTATACCGCATTATTATATTGAGGTGACTGTTTCATTAACATAATGAGATGTTATTCTTCAGCAAGACAACCAGAACCAATATATAGTTATAATACAGGGACAATTCCCAAGACAAAATTCCCAATGGCAAATAAAAAGAAAAGAGTCTTTAAGATGAGCAGTGAGCTGTAAGTGAAAATACTTCTGTCAAAATCATTTCATTGCAAAGTGGAAGAGTGTCAAGATGGAAGGGACAGCCTCTGCTCATTTGCACCCTGTGACAGGACATGGGGCAACAGCTGTAAACTGCAGCACAGGAAGTTCAGCATGAAGCTCAGCATGAAGAAGAGCTTCCTTACTGTAAGGGTCACATAGCAATGGAGCAGGTGCCTCAGCGAGGTGTTGGAGTCTCCTTCTCTGGAGACATTCAAGACCCATCTGGATGTGTTCCTGTGTGACCTGTCCTAGATTCTAATGTCCTGCTCTGGCAGGAGAGTTGGACTGGAAGACCTCCAAAGCCTCCTTCCAACCCCTAACATCCTGTGATCCTGTGAATTTGTTTTGAATTTGTAGACACACAAGTAAACCTGGAGCTAGATTTTGAAAGCAATCCTTGCTCTATCCTGCTATCATTTAGACATATGCACATTTACTTTTCTATGCATTGTTAAAAAAAAAAGAGAAAGGTGTGTCATCTGTGGTATTTTGGGATTAAGAAAAGATATGCAATGTATGTCCTGAAAAATGACATGGACTAGCAATTTTTTAAATAGATACAGATAGCTGCCAAGTTTAGAAAATTTTGATCTAGAGCCTCTGGCAGAATATTCACAAAAAATGAGATAACAAATACAATTCTGTAGTCTCTAAGCTGCTAGCCTGAATACAAATTAGTGAAAATTACTGCAGTATCCTATTTATTAATGACTGACAAATCCACTGGATTTGATAGGCAGCTGCCTTCCTTCAGACTTTCTATATTATTAGTACACCTATCATACTTTTGCCCATCTACTGGGAGAGGAGGAGAGAATTATTTAGAATCATTTACTAATAATTAGTCTTTCCAATAAAAGAAATATTTCTGCATACAGGTCTTAAAATGTTTTATTGTGCCTAGAAAACAGACATTACTTTGATCATGTAGAAAAGGAAAGTGACAAAATCCCTAAGTTACATGGTTAAAATCAAGGGTATATAGTAGGAAAGTATGAAAAAAAGCATAAATGAGATCTTTCTTCCTGGAGAAAAAACCATTGCCAAATGATGAAGTTATGTATCGATGCTCTGAAAACTGCTAACAGAGAATTTGGGGAAGGCAACGAGATTGTTAACTCCATCAGACACACATGACAAAGGAAAAAAAAAAGTATCCCATGTATAGGGGAATTATCTCCAAAAGGACTGGCTTCTTTTCCATTCTGGCTTCATCTCACAGCTATGTAACTGAGGATGCAAAAGGCGCAACTAGCTTCCTACCACTACAGTAAGCTTCTGAACAAGATTTCTCTAGTCAATTTATAACATGTAAATGTTATAAATTGACTAGAGAGGGACAGAAGGGACAGGAAAAGAGGAGAATTTTGCAACATATAATGATTTTTTTCTTCTTCTTCTTCTTACTGAAACAGCACTATTATATATCTTTAGGGGTCAGCCTAATTTTTTATTATGGGTATAAATCTTTGGATTCTGACCATTAGCACTGACCAAAGTACTGAGTTTGGCTAAAAACACTGATATAGCCTGAACATTAGATGGTAATTCATATTATTCTTTATTTGATTGTTGATGGTATTAAAGTCTGAATAAGAGATTCTTTATCCAGAGGATCAGTTTATTTCCTTCTCCCTCATATCCCTCCTCTGGGAGCAAACTGTGGTTGTGGAAGAGTATTTTGAATTAATTTTCCTCCTGAAAGTTCAATCATTTAAGTATATACAAGTTACTCTGTTTTATATGGGAATAAATAAGTTCAGAATGGTCATTTTGTGCTTTGGAGGGAAATTATTAAGCCTGTAGCTTCTCTGGAGTTGCATCCATGGTCTTGAACCATCATCAAATTTGTCCTTTGCACAATCAAACAGCTTTAAAACAGAATCTTTCATTGTAAAACATCCATGCAGAACCATATGTGCAGAATCTACATATATAGAATCAAAAAAGATTGGAAAATACCTCTAAGATCATCAAGTCAAATCATCAAGTCCAATTATTAACCCAACACTACTGTGGCCATTAAACCCTGCCTTGAGTGTCTACACACTTTTAAACACATCCAGAGGTGGTGATTTTGGCACTTCCCTGGGCAGCCTGTTCCAACACCTGGCCACTCAAGCATTTCCAGGTTCAGCATCCACTCATATGTGTATGAGTACAGCTCATATGCTGAACATGGAAAACAATTGCAAGGTAGAACGATAAGTATCCTAGGACACGGGATGGTAGTGATTGCAACTGCCTAGCCCCATAACCCTTGCTATTCATTAGAAAGGTTGAATTAGTAGTTCTCTGGTGCTGGTGTTAATCTGATCTCTCTACCTCCGCTTCAGAACAGAAGGAAGGGAGTGTTACAGGTATGGTTGTTTAATTGTCTGAAGAAGCCCTTGAAATATCTTCCTTTCGGACAGCCAGTGAATTAATACAAAGTATGTTTAAGTCTGCTACTTTTCTATACACTGTTGGTTTTGCCAGTGGTCTGGATGTATTTTAATTGACTCACAGAACACAGACTTGTAGGTGAAATGCTACCAACTGAAAAAAAAAATCAACAAAGATAGCACATCATCTGAACTCATTAAAACTTATTTCCAACAATCATTATTGATGCTTAGGAGACTCCTGAAATAGTCTCCCTATCAAATTTTATTTCCCATTGTCACATATGCTGAGAAAGCAATAAACCAAAACTTTTTCCCCGAAGTTATAATGACACTTTCTCAGTCTGTTGTTTGGTATTGCCTCCAAAAAACAAGGACACATTTTACAATACTCAGGTTGCTTAATTTATTATTTACAGTGTGCAGAAGTTCACTTGCTCTCCACATACAAGAATTTTAGGTGCCTTGGTATTTTTTATTCTTATGATTTTGTTTAAAAATCAGAGCTTCTGCATGTGTGAAATGCTAAACTTTGTATCAGTGCATGAAGAAATCACCAGCAGAGCATAGTTATTACAGATGATGCACAACCAAATCTTGAAAAGTAGCCCTTATGAAGCATATAATGTAGCTCTCAGGAGGAGGTCCAACTGTCATTGGTTTCTTCAGTTATCTTTGCAGGACATAGTGATAAACCATTTACAAACCTAACTTTTCAGTTGTCAGGTTCGTTTTGGATGTGAGGGTAAACAGCTACAGCAAGGACAGCAAACAGCAATGAAGTGTAAGCCAGATTTACCTAGCACAGATCTCTGCTGACAAACAAATACACAGTAGCCTACCACTCCAAGACCAGAAGGAGCTATTTGCATAGCATTTAACAAAATGGAAAGCACTGTTGGCTTGTTCCCCAAAACAACCTGAACTTTTGAGGTTTACATTGGGGACATACTAAAGTCAACACAGAAGAGTGACTACAGCTTAACTTTGCATTCCTGAAACCTCCTCGTGTAACTGAGGGAGAGGAAGGGAGGCAAATGGGAGCCATAGAGCCTGAGCTGGGATCAAATTAAAAATCTGTTGTGCTCAGAGAGATGGCCCAAAAGAACATCTATTGTTTGTTAAGGAGACTACTCCTACTGACATTAGAACATTTTACTCAGGATCAGAAGAAACTTAACGCTGAATACACAGAGTCAGGCTAGGCTTGGGGCTACAGTACACGAGATAGTTTAGGCCAGACAATGCAAATCTTAGGTAAGGTGTAAGTGAAAATCTATTGCCTCATTATCTCCTTCCCCCCAAAACTGTGAATAATGTACCTAATGGATTCTGTGTCGTCTGGATTTAGTTAATTAGTTAATTCTTCACCAGCAAAATTGGTGGATTTTTGTAATGAGATAAGACACAAAAAGTCCTCTGTAGAGGCTCTAACAACTTCGCCAGAGGCTACTACAGCTCTCAGACTGCATGGTTGTTTCATGGAAGTGAGCTGTAATTAGTTCTTACATCTGTAATGCTCCATTAAAACAAAGAAACTATCAGCACAGCAGTTTTGCTTCAGTAAAGGTAAGATTTTTCTAGTCCATGATTTTATTAGGCAGAAAGCAGCAAGCCTACAGTGAAGTCTGTCTTTACTGGCCTAAGACCAGGGAGCTAACTGCTACTAACACCCCAGAGGAAGGTGGCACTGAATTGATAGAAGCTGTTGAGATTCTCTGCTCTCCCTTTCTGATCTACAATGCTATGATTCTAGAGCTGCTGGAATCAGGTCTGCAGCTGATCATTTTAGTGTTTTCAGACTGTTCCTTGCACTTGTGTTGTTTATAGGACAGCAAAATTCCATAGAGCATGTAAATCTTTTTCCTGAGTATTTTATGTTCTTGTACACGTATATGTGTTTTCCTGTATCTGCCTGCACACATTATTTTCATTCCACCACTGTGTTCTATGTGTATTTACTGAAATATATTTAATTTTACTGCAGGTATAGCAGTGTTTCCATATAAATGGAAAAGGATCTTGAGAGTTCAGATGGTACAGCATGCACAGCCAGAAAGAGAGACTTCCACTATCTTTAAAGCTCTTATTTACTTACTGGCTATATAATAGATGGGGGGTAAGGGGAGGGGGCTGGGGGGTAGAAGTGTGAGGGAAATGCAGGCTTAAAAAGGAAGGGATCATTTACAACAAAGATGAGTATGTTCTACTTCTGTATTGTGTCTGTAATGGGACCTGTCTCTCTGTGTAATAAACCCAAGCAGTAGCATATGCACATCAAATTCCTCCATACACATGGTGTTATTGTATGGAGATTAAATGGGCTTTTTCTCCTCTGCCATTTTTTTTAGGATGCTCAGTAAAGACATGAGAGACCACCTACTGCATGCAACTGCACCATGTTTCCCCCACGGAGACCCTGAACTCTTCAGGCAAAAACACTTTTAAGCTCAATGAATCATGTGGACTTGGCTGCTGTGTCTGCTGCTGCTGCAATGCTTCTAAATGTGTTTGAGAGCACAAAAATCCTTGACTCCAGACCTCGTGAGAAGACAGTGTCTTCCTATTCTGGGTGATGAAATCACTCCAGATGTAGAACATCTATACAGCACTCACAGTTGTCACCTCACAGGATAAACATTTGAAGATATGCCATGCTGTGTTTGGGCACAGGTAGTTTGAGAGTGTCAAGCCCCATGGCCTGCTGTCGGAGGCATTGAGTGATACTATACATCTCTGCACCTTCTTAGGCACAAATGCAAAACTGAAGTGAAGAAGACTTTTAATTCTGTGCAAAAATAGTAGGTAAGGTAGAGGTGGGGGAAGGGAAAAATAGGGAAGGCTAGGTAGATCTATTGATGCGAGTATTCAGCTACAAGGTGAAGAACCTGTGAGGTCATAGAATCCTATCTACATTATTTAATGCTCCTATTCCATGGGGATACACTTGTAAAGATAGAAATAAAATGACATGAAAATAGTTGACAGTTGATTAGTTTTCAAGTTTCAGGATAGATACTCCAGAAAAGCTCCAAGATTTTGTGACACACTGAAAAGTAGGTGATTGTGTGCTGGAAATGTATGGTCGGGCAGTTCCAAATAAAATGAAACTCAACTGTGATTCAGGCAAAAATGAAGTGAGAATGCCATCAAGGTTTCCCTAACACTGCCAGTAAAATACTCATTAAGGAGAATCACACAGTTGCACAGAGAGGAGCAACACATCATTTAGAGGTTCCAGTAAACATTCTTTGTTTCTGTGTATTTCAACCAACTGTATCTTTCATGGGACCCAATTCAGCTGGCCTCAAAGCGAAGCTAAAACACATCAGTTGCTTCCAATCCTTGCAGGCCATATTCAAGACCATTTCTTTGGGATGTTATGGGACCTTGTGCAAACCTCTAGATGGGGTTTATATGTATTTATAAGCAGAACATAATATCAAACTGATTCTCTTACAAAAGCCCATTGAAATTTGCAATGAAGTCTGAGAAATATTCTTCTTTCTTCATCTGGAGAGAAATGAACTTGGCAGCATATATAGCTCTGAATAGCAATCTACATGTAAATCAGCAGCAGCCCCATGACCTGAAAAGCCTTCTGTGTGTCAGTAACACTGTATTATCTGAAGAGGAATATCTTCAGCCAAAAGATGGGGGAGAAAATACATATTGATTAAATTGTCGATGTGTTTTTGGCAGTACAAACCCTCAGTGGAAAATGAGAGCCTGGCTCCAGGAGAATGTGGCTCAGAGATCTGCAACCAACACAACATGTCATTAGGGCTGCCCTCTTCCACCCTTTGTGTTCTTAAGCGATGGTTTTCAACAGAATATTGTGATTTAAAAGAAAATATTCTCACCTCCCACAAGAATACACTTTTTCCTTGTGTAAAGAATATTGCTATCAAAGAAGCTGTTATTTTTTTTATATAACATTCTCCACAATTTGTTGCTTTACTCTAATATTTATTATTTATTTTTGAGGGTGTGGGGCTGTGGATTTCTTTTAAGTTTTAAAAGGGAAGACAAGTTCTGCTTTGAAGTTTATGAGTTTGACTGTAATGCAAACTATGATCGTTTCTTACAGTGCATGATCTGTGCTGTCAAGAAAGTACAATTTACCTGTTGATAGAAAAAAGTTGTTTTTTCAGTAGGGAGTATTTTTATGAAGTTATCTTTTTCTTTACATTGCAACTCTGCAGCTAACAATCCTTTTACTGTGAAATAGCATTGACACATTCTTGTTACTCACTACAGGGGATATTCACAACTGCCTGCTTCACGCATATAAATTAGGCATCTTTAGTTTCTCTGATTTGCTTTCCTGGTTGGGTTGGCCTCATTTCACAGACTGCAAAAACGAGCTTTGGCTTTTACCTTTGGTCCTTTGACTAGACCCTGCCTTAAATCTCCCAAGCAAATGGTTTCAATGTTCATTCCTCTCAAGTAAGGTAATTAACATTGCTTGCTACTGAATGTTGTTCATCCTCAATGAATCTACAAAGTTCAAACAGCAACCTGTTAGCCACTCATTTCTTGTGTTCTTCATGCAATCATTACATCACACCACAGAGTTATCATTTTAAGGTCATCAGAGGTTCCCACTGCTGAGTTTGGACTCCAACAACCTGTGCATCCAACAACCACATGCATCAGCTTGCCATGTCAAGTATCCCTCTCCTGTCTAATGAGGACAGGCTGAGAGAGTTGGAGTTCACCAGCATGGAGGAGAAAAGGCTCTGGGACATATTATTGCATATTATTGACTATATGAAAGATGGGGGTGGCCTTTTAAGCAGGATTATTGTGGTAGGAAAAGGGGTGATGGTTTTGAACTAAAAGAGGAGAAATTGAACCCAAATATAAGGAAGAAATTTTTTCAGTGAGGGTGGTGAGACACTGGCCCAGGTTGCCCAGAGAGGTCGTGGAAGTTCCATCCCTGCAAACTTTCAAGGTAATCTTAGGGCTCTGAGCAACCTGATCTAGGGGAAGATGTCCCAGCTTACTGTAGAAAGGTTGGGGTAGATGACCTTTAGACGTTCTTTCCAACCCAGAGTACTCTGTGATTCTATAATATGAAGAATCAGCAACAGTACTAACTCTGACCATTTCAAAAACAAATTCAGCTTTGCTTATGCAGGTATTTTCAGAATCTGATTTTTACTTTTCTTTCTTTCTCCTTACTTTTTGAGTCAGGAGAAGGTTTGCTGAGGTCTGCCCATATTCTTAAATGGTTTAAAAATTGTGTGGCTAGTGATTGTAATAGCTTCAAAGTGGTTTGTGTTGGCACAAAAAGATTCCTTCCTTTAAAAATGACTGTTCTCTGTTTCAGCTTGTGCTCAAAACAATGCTTTTCTGATTTAATCTAGTTCTATGAGAATCATTGTGTCTGCTCTTCTCCCCCTTAATGGTGACTACACTGTGACAACTTGAGGAGAAACATCTGAGTTTCTGTGCAGCCCCTAGATCCAGGCAAATACTTCTTCATCCAAATTCATGACTGGCAGGCACTGTTTCAGATGATGAGACGTGGGGTTGACAAGCATGGGGAAGCAGCACAGTTTCTATCCTGAGAAGTCCTGAGAAGCAGCACAGTTTTTATCCTCTTCTCCCAGGCAACCAGCACCAGAACAAGGGGACACAGTCGCAAGCTGCACCAGGGGAGGTTTAGACTAGAGGTGAGGAGGAAGTTCTTCACCAAGTGAGTCGTTCATCATTGGAATGTGCTGCCCAGGGAGGTGGTGGAGTCACCGTCCCTGGAGGTGTTCAAGAGAAGATTGGACGTGGCACTTGGTGCCATGGTCTAGTCATGGGGTCTGTGTTGATAGGTTGGACTTGATGATCCTCGAGGTCTCTTCCAACCTTAGTTATACTGTGATACTGTGAAGAGAGCAAACAAGTCTGCTGCTCTATTCTTCCCTCCCTTTGCTCTGTTTTGTAGATCAATATACTAGGTAGTGGTTTGTGACCCAAATTATTATCTACATCTTCACACTGTGGACTGCATGTACCAAAAGTGCACAGTCCTCTCTAGCATTAATGAGTCAATATATTTATATATATGCTGGGCTAAACTGAAACAGAACAGTTTTTTCTGTTGTTTCCTTATACAAAATTAGATCTGTTCCTTTAGTTATTCAAAGGTGTGACAAATGTGAGTCCCTTATCACATAATCACGGAATCACAGAATCACAGAATGTTAGGGGTTGCAAGGGACCTTGAAAGATCATCCAGTCCAACCCTCCTGCCAGAGCAGGATCACCTAGAGCAGGTCACAAAAGAATGAGTCCAGATGGGTTTTGAATGTCTCCAGTGACAGTCTCCACAACCTCTCTAGGCAGCCTGTTCCAGTGTTCTGTCACCCTCACAGTGAAATAATGTTTTCCTTATGTTCATATAGAGCTTTCTGTGTTCCAGTTTGTACCCTGGGAAGAGTTGTACACTGAGAAGAGTCTGGCTTTGTCCTCCCAACAATTGTCTTTCATGTGTTTGTAAACATGTAAGAGGTCACCTCTCAGTCTCCTCTTTTTCAAGCTGAAAAGCCCCAGCTCCCTCAACCTTTCCTCAGAAGGGAGATGTTCCACTCCCTTAATCATCTTTGTGGCTCTGCACTGGACTCTTTCAAACATATATTATCTGTAAGATTTCTTTTTTTTATGACCTCTAATGAAAATTCTCAAGTAACAATTGTTTCCTAGAATGTTGAAAAGGGTATTGTGCATCCAATTGCATGACTAAGATGCTCTGAAAGTCAGTATCCATTTAATCCAGGGGAACCTCCCATGCCTTTCACACATAATGCTACTTTCTGGAAGTCACTGTAGCCAAGGTTCAGTAAAACATGAGCATATGGGTCACACTGGAAACCAGTTTCTAAGTTATTGATAAACTGTTATTTTTAATTTCCTAACAGGAGAATAGTAAATATGTGATTTACTTGTCTAAGAGCTTCCATCATATTACTCATGTACAAAGAACATTCAGTCACACAGATGCAGAAACCACACAGGCCTGAATATGAATTATTTCTGAAAATCTGAATTATGGCTGTGAATAAGAAGTGACATAATCACTGGGAAAAATAGAGTAAATGCTGCCATGATAAATGTTCTTGATGATGGGAATTACGCAGAATTGGTTAGTTTGAATCACTGAGCTAATTATGAGAGGCTTCTGATGTACGTGATGTTTATAAGATCTTAAAAATAAATCTTACCTCCCTAGAAAACACATATTTTGTTTTTTTATATCCTGTCTTCATTAAGCACTGAATGACCTGGTGATATAAGGTATTATAAGTGACATTTTAAAAGTGAAGACTTCAAAGAGAAGTTATGCTAAAGCTAAACTATCTGTTCCCTCATTATGCAGTTGTCATGAGGAGAAAATAACTGAAAGGTAGATTTCCCTTCATAATTTCACATTTCAGAGTCTGAGGTCACCAAATGCAGCTTGAGATGGACAGCGACAGCTGCAAGTACTTAACAAGTGAACTAATTTTAGAATATTTTAGGGCAAATCGGAATTATAATGCAGTTCTGTATTTCTTAAGGCAAAAATTGGAGGGCTGCTTTTCCCTTTTCTAGACGCACAGAGAGAGGTGTGTGGGGGAGAGAGTGATATCATATATGCAGACATAATTATGTAGATATTCCTGGCAATATATATTTTAAATACACACATGCATATATATATGTGTATATATATATGTATGTGTGTATGCAAATACGTATTTGGAGACAAAAAGGGAGGCAAGAATTGTTTTCATTCTGGTGTTATAAGTCATTTAAAAGCTGGATAAAATAAATCAATTCTGTTAAAAAGCAAAAAGAGGATTAGGGATCCACAAATCATCTCTAAATGTCTGTATTTTCTTTGCTTAATAGAAGTAACATATTCTTAGGGATACAAGCTGGGGGTCGTGCAGATCTATTGACATCTACAATTGTTACCCTCAGGGTTGCGAACTCAATTCCTACGTGCCTTTGCAGTGGGATCCAGTGCAGAGCGTTATCGCCGTCACCAGAGAAATGGTACCGTCAACAATTGCCCGTGTGATTAGGCACTTATCTTTTGATGTTCAGTTACCTTCTGCTTGTTAACCTTGTCAAGGAGGGGCAGGGAGGAGAGCACCAACCGAATGAAACCTGCAGTAATTACTGTAATTCGGAAAGAAATATATTCACTGGAGGCAGGCAGTTCCACCCTCACAATCAACCTTTCCGCAACTCAAGGAAAACACAAACATGGCCTGGCTCAGACAAATTAGGCATGAACAAATGTTGCACATTAAATGAGTTAAAGGACCTTGCTGAAAATTGCAAGGGCTGCTTAGGGAAGCAATGAATCCCATCAAGGCAGGAGCAGGCAAAGAAAGTGGGCTTTGCACAGAGACTTTCATATATATTTACCGTACTTGCTTATCTTACCCAAGGCAATTCTGGGCACAACTTTGTGAATGTATTAAGATGATAATAGTATTGTGTTCTTTGGGAGACATTCAGGGGGAGATTAAAAAAGATCATCAGCTCAATGCTGAAAAGCTGCTACTTCTAATAGTAATATCTGGCTTGTCTGCAGCACTTTCCAGCAATCTAATTTCAAGCGTCCTACAAAAGTAGTTAGAAAGACACAAACCAGTTAAGATCATTCAGAAAATGAAGAAACATTTGAAGTTAACTTGTAAAAAAACACTTAGCTTTTAATAAATACTTTTCTTCAAGCAAATACAATCTTCAATGTAAGAGTCACATTTTGTTTTCTCTGGCTTTCTCCACAGCAAATTCCTATTTCACAGCATATGCAAAGATCTATAGCAGAAAGAATTATTCCTACCTGAGCTGGCAGATGGAGTCAGGGAGCAGTATAGTTCCCCTGTGATCCAGGAGGAAGTGGTTAGAGACCTCCTTAGCTGCTTGGATGCCCTCAAGTCCATGGGACAGGATGGGATCCATCCTAGGGTGCTGAGAGAGCTGGCAGATGAGCTGGCCAAGCTGCTCTCCACCATTTTTTAACAGTCCTGGCTCACTGGAGAGGTCCCAGATGACTGGAAGCTGGCCAACGTGATGCCCATCCACAAGAAGGGCTGGCTGGCTGAGCCAGGGAATTACAGACCTGTCAGCCTGACCTCAGTGCCAGGCAAGATTATGGCACAGGTCATCTTGAGTGCAATCACACAGCACTTACAGGATGGCCAAGGGATCAGGCCGAGCCAGCATGGATTTAGGAAGAGCAGGTCCTGCCTGGCCAACCTGATCTTCTATGATCAGGTGACCACCTGGTGGATATGGGGAAGGCTGTGGATGTAGTCTACCTGGACTTCAGCAAGGCCTTTGACACCATGCCCCACAGTAAACTCCTGGCCAATCTGTCAGCATGTGGCTTAGACAGCAGCACTCTGTGCTGGGTTAAGAACTGGCTGGAGGGCTGAGCCCAGAGAGTGGTGGTGAATGATGCCACATCCGGCTGGCAGCCAGTCACTAGTGGTGTCCCCCAAGGATCAGTGCTGAGCCCCATGCTCGTTAATATCTTTATTGATGATCTGGATGAGGGCATTGAGTCCATCATCAGTAAGTTTGCAGATGACAACAAGTTGGGGGCAGGTGTTGATCTGCTAGAGGGTAGGAGAGCTCTGCAGAAGGACCTTGAAAGGGTGGACAGATGGGCAGAGTCCAAGGGCATGAGATTTAACACATCTAAGTGCTGGGTTCTACACACTGGCCACAACAACCCCATGCAGTACTACAGGCCTGGGTCAGAGTGGCTGGAGAGTTGCCAGGCAGAAAGAGACCTGGGGGTACTGGTTGACAGTAGGCTGAACATGAGTCAGCAGTGTGCCCAGGGGGCCAAGAGGGCCAACAGCATCCTGGCCTGGATCAGGAATAGTGTGGCCAGCAGGAACAGGGAGGTCATTCTACCCCTGTACTCTGCATTGGTTAGGCCACACCTTGAGTCCTGCATCTAGTTCTGGGCCCCTCAGTTTAGGATAGATGTTGAGTTGCTGGAATGTGTCCAGAGAAGGACAACAAAGCTGATGAGGGGTTTGGAGCACAAGCCCTATGAGGAGAGGCTAAGGGAGCTGGGGTTCATTAGCCTCGAGAAGAGAAGACTCAGGGGAGACCTTATTACTGTCTACAACTACCTGAAGGGAGGTTGTAGCCAGGTGGGGGTTGGTCTCTTCTCCCAGGCAGCCAGGACCAGAACAAGAAGACAAAGTCTCAAGCTATGCCAGGGGAAGTTTAGGCTGGATGTTAGGAAGAAGTTCTTCATAGAAAGAGTGATTGGCCATTGGAATGTGAGAACACCCAGGGAGGCGGTGGAGTCACCATCACTGGAGGTGCTTAGGAAGAGACTGGATGGGGCACTTGGTGCCATGGTTTAGTTGATTAGATGGTAGGTTGGACTCAATGATCTCAAAGGTCTTTTCCAACCTAGTTTATTCTATTCTATTCTATTCTATTCTATTCTATTCTATTCTATTCTATTCTATTCTATTCTATTCTATTCTATTCTATTCTATTCTATTCTACATTACTGTATCTCCTCTGGATCATCAGTACTGCTAAATGATCCTGTCTGCAAGAAACATTCTCTTTTTATATGCATTAGCCTTTCTTCCTACTACATTTATGGGAGAACCAGTGGAGATTATTTTACTTTAAACTGTAATGACAATGGATTTGCTCCATTTTGCTTTTTCCTCAGCTTTTACATGAGAGCAATTAGTATAGAACAATACTATGATAGTTGTTTTTTTTTTATCCTAGTCTTTAGTCCATTCTGAAATAAAAAGTGAAAGCAGGAACACAGTAAAACCTGTGGGGCTACCAGCATTGTTTGAAGGTGGAGTCAGCAGATGAGAGGGGAGATTGCCATATGAATTGTAAAATATGCATATTTGTAAATATGCTCTGAATACAAAGGTTAAAGAGAGGACATGCTGAGCTAAGTCACAAAAGCATTATGAAGGGATGGTGGAAATACAGATCATAAGGTGCCATGTTTAGCATATATCATGCAGCGTGTAATACATAATAAGGGTTATTCACCGAGCGCTTTGCTGCAGCCTGTAACCTCTCTGCAATTAAGAAAAAAAATAAATTTTACAAAGTGGGACCAATTTCCATCAGGGTGAGGCTGTCCCCTCCCTCACTTGTTTATTTTTAAATGCATGATGATCACATGCTAATTGTGTCGACCTGTTACTGTGAATGACAAATAACCGCTTCCAAAAGGACATTATGGCTAACAGCTCTTTAGGGGTCAATTTTGTTCCCCATCATTAAAATCCCCATTCTGTACAGAATTAGGAAATATAGTCTTGCCACAGTGGCTTGCTGTCCAAAGAATAAATAGAGCATGTTGAATTAGGGGTGAGCAAGTGTTGTCATGAAAGTGATCTGCACTGCACTGGCTAACAAAGGTACTGAGGGAAGCTGTTGCTTGGAGACATGGAAGAATTTGGGAAGGGAAGGGGAGGGGTTGGGTATGGCCGGCCCACATGCTGCAAGGATTTTAAAGGTTATTCCACCTCTGAATTTACTCCAGTTCACAGTTATGCCTATACTGGATTTTGATCTGTGTAGAGCTTGCTTTGCTGGTATTTCAGGACAGGAGAAAGCTCTGTTCTTTTGTCACCTTAGTGATGACCATCATCTTAGCCACAAAGGGCCATGAAAATGGTGAAGTGACTGATGCATATCTCTTACAAGGAAAGGCTCTTAAGTCTGGAAGAGAGAACACTGAGAGGAAACCTTATAAATGCATACAAAGATCTAAAGACATCATGAGGATCAGGGCTCTTTTCAGTGTTGGGCAATAGGTATAAGCTAGAACATAGGAGGTTTCACTTGAACTCAAGGAATAGCTTTACTATGAGGGTACCTGAGCCATGGGACAGGCTGTCTAGAGAGATTGTGAAGTCTGCTTCTCTGAAGACTTTCAAAACCCACCTGGATGTGATCCTTTCAGACTGCTTTAGGTGTACTTGCATTGTCAGGAGAGGATGGACTAGATGATTTCTGGAAGTCTCTTCCAATCCCAACTATTTTGTAATTGTGTAATCTCATAAGGCTCTGCCAGTGAGCTGGCATCTTAAGCAGGACAAGACTACAACTGCACAGTACACTGGCAGAGCTTGCCTGTATTTGCTGAGAAATTACATGTGGCTGTGTCCCCAGCTTGGGTAATCACATCCTTCTTTGAGGAGTATCTGGCACATCAGAGAACCTATCTGGAGATGATTAGTATCACACAGTTTCAGTCACTAGTGAATTACTCCTTTGTCCAGTTTCCCTATTTCTGAAAGATATCTGAGAAATAAAAGGAAGACATAAAACTGAGAAAATGAATAGTGAAGAGGAAGAAAAGTGTAATTGCATCAGGCAACTGAGGGTAGTATGTTGAGAGATATTAATGTATGTTAGGAGATGAAACATATTGCTAGCTTTTCTTTAAAGAGAGAGATTGAAACATGAATATTATCCCTTGAGCCATGTTTAGACAGTAAGATTAGGAAAAGATGATGAAAATGGATGTTCTGTGATGAATTGGTCAGGGATGTGGTTTAGTGGTAAGCCAGCAGTGTTAACATTTGAGCTTCATATAATTGTAGAATGGCTTAGGCTGGAAGGGACCTCAGAGATCATCTACTCCAATCCTCTTGCTATGGAGAGAAACCCTCTCAGCTAGACTCTTAAAGATCGCTTCCAAACAAAACAGTTCTGTGATTCTGTGAGTGTGTAAAACAAGGATGAAGAACTAGTCTGACAACCTATATGGTCAATGAAGGTGCAGTACATGTCTGGAATTGCTATTTTTTCTATGAATTAGAATTTGCCACAAGAATCCAGTCTGGGCCGAATCTTGTGGAAGCCGAATTTATTTATTTTTGCCACTTTGAAAGGGGAAGAGGGATCAAAATACAACCTGAAAAGGATCCTTCAAGAGGTGAGTGCAGAGTGCTGACACATTCTGCAGCACGCAGTGGGAGCCAAGATAACCCCAAGAGAGAAGCTAAAGCAGCAGTGGATTTAATGGCATGCAGCTAAGATGCTGGACATGACTTTTGTGTTTGTGGAAGGAGAGGAACAAATACACATTTAAACTATTAAATAAGAACACCTGAACTGAGCAGCTTGACTTAGGTGCCTGGTGTGTGCTAGCTGGATACAATCCTTACACAGCTAATGTCAAGAGAGCAATATCTGCAAAGGCAATTCACCTCATCCTATGACACATGATGAATTATGCATTTATTTTTGTTCTAGCTTGTCCTCTACTGCCCTTCATCATAAAATACATCCAAGAATTCAACCTATCACAATCTGAGTATCAAGTAGAAATCTGGTCTTTCTATGGTAGTTTAGGTCCAGCTCTTCAGAGTTAAGATGCTTGTACAAGGACATAGATTCCTAGATAATTAAAAAGTATACCAAAAGTATTACTTGAACAATCCACATGCTTAGTTTCCTAATATCATTCATTAAAATGAATGTAATGGCAGTGCTACCACTACAACATTAATTTCCTGAAGTTCATGTAAAAGCATCAGGGATTAGGCACAACATACTGTAGTGTATCTTGGGATGCTGTGGAACTATATTTTGGAACTAAGAAGATAAAATCACTATTTTACTAATTCTCCAGACTCCTTTTAAATTATCACAAACTGAGTATCTGAAGGGGGCCTACAGGAAGGCTGGAGAAGGACTTCTCAGGATCTCAGGGAGTGATAGGACTAGGGGGAATGGAATGAAGCTGGAGGTGGGGAGATTCAGGCTAGATGTGAGGAGGAGGTTCTTCACCACAAGAGTGGTGAAACCCTGGAATGGGTTGTCAAGGGAGGTGGTCGAGGCCCCGTCCCTGGAGGTGTTTAAGAGCAGGCTGGATGAGGCTCTGTCCAGCCTGATCTAGTGTGGGGTGTCCCTGCCCATGGCAGGGGTATTGGAACTAGATGATCCTTGTGGTCCCTTCCAACCCTGAATGATACTATGATACTATGAAACTATGAAACTATGAAGTAGTTACCAATCTGCTCTTCTGCTGTCTTTGCCAGAGCAACTTATTAGTATAACAGTGTCCTTCTAGGGTTAAATTCTATGATTTTTTATTATTTTTTCTAAGAAACAGAAGAATGGGATTCAATCCCACATGTTTTTCTGAAGTTTTGAATTGCTTCAGCACAGGTCTAGTGACAACACTGAAACACTTCCGTGGCAGTGGATTTGTTACACTATTTAAAATGAAAAGTAGAGCTGTCTAATGAAGTTAAAAAAAAAGAAAGAGGCAGTCAAATGTAAACCTTGTCAATCACATAGATTAACAAGGGTAGGAACAGTACCTTCAAAATGCTGTAAGTAATCAAAAAGACAGGAGTTTTTGGAATGTTTTACCGCTCCGGAAAAGCCGTTTTCCTCACAGGAAAAAAAAATAAAATCATTTTAAAAGAAAATGTTTCTTTAAAGATTCTTTCACCCCAGAGCAGGAATGTGCTTATCTTTTATTCATATTATCTGTAGAGCTTGTCACATTTGTATCCATATCTTAGGAGCATTCTCTCCTCCATTGAAATAGCCATAAAGTGTCAGCCAGTGGTTTTTCAGCTGGCAGCAGGTCAAAAAAACCATGGACAATAGGAAATGCATATTTATATAATAATAGTTAGCAGACCTTACATATTAGGGTCACTTGGTCACTGTACCAATTTCTCTTACACTTTCATTTCTACTGCAGAGCTGCTTTGTGCAGTCACCTGCATGAAGCCTCTCTAGAGCGAGTGAGTACAATGCTGTTACCAGCACCTTTCACCCTAAAACAGTTCTCTTTACATTCACTTAGGCTTCAGCAGTGACAGCCATCAGCTTTTGCCCTAAACATACACTTAGCTTCAGTGATTCCTCAGTGGGGAAAGAGACCTGTATGTTTACCATCTGTATTTTCAATGCTGGCTACTTGAGACTGTGCTTATTTTTCTGGATCTTGACATCGTGATCCCAGCAGAAGGGTGCAAATATTGAACAAAGATAATAGCTAGATTTTGAATGTTTAGGGATGATTTAAGTTGGATATTAGGAACAATTTCTCCACCAAAAGATTTGTCAAGCCTTGGAACAGGCTGTCCAGGGAAGTGCTGCAGTCACTGGAGATAATTAAATGCTGCTTAGATGTGGTGCTGAGGGACATGGCTTAGTGGTGGCCTGGGAGTGCTGAGTTAACAGTTAAGACATGATGGTCTTAAAGGTCTTTTCTAATCAAAACTGTTCTTATGATTCTACATGGAACATAAACTGGTGTAGTGACTTACTTAATTCAGTAGCTCTGTAGGAGAAGAAATGTAATCCATTAAACCCAAGAAAACTAAATAATCCCAAAAGCAAAAATTACTTTGTCTTATCAAAATCTCTGTTTCAGAAAAAAATGGTGGGAAAGGAAGTTACTGGGTTGATGGTTGGACTTGATGATCTTAGAGGTCTTTTCCATTCTTAATGATTCTATGATTCTATACTGGATTTTTAGATTTTTGAGAGCAGAATAAAGAAACATTTTCATCTTGAAATAGCTGGAGGTCTTCAAGTGTAAAACTGTAACCAAATAGGTACGGACAGATTAAATTAAAACCCAGTATTTTCCCTGAGAGAATTCTTTGGTGTATGAGGCAAACAAAAAGTCTCTATAAAAGAACAAAAAGCTGTTAGCATATGTGATTCTTGATCTTTTCCGAAATGTTAGACTCCAGGATGAAAGCAAACACAGGAGATCTCTCCTCAGAAGATATTCTTTTAATTAAAAACTGGGTTAGAATATGCATCAAATTACAACCTCTAGCTATCTCTCCTAATAACACAGGAAACTTTCCTTGGGAAGGAAAATCTAAAGCTGTGATGATGACAAAAGGGTGAGCACCTCTTGTATGGAGATAGACTGAGAGAGTTGGGACTGTTCAGTTTGGAGAAGGCTCCAAGGACGCCTTATGGTAGCCTACCTAAAGGGGGCCTACAAGAAAGCTGTTGAGAGACTTGTTGAGGTGTTGGGTAGTGATGGGACTAAAGGGAATGGATCCAAGCTAGAGAAGGGTGGATTCATATTGGATGTTAGGAAGAAGTTCTTTACCATAAGGGTGGTGAGACACTGTGGCAGGTTGTTCAGGGAGGTGGTGGAAGCCCCATCCCTGGAATTTTCTAAGGCCAGGCTGGATGTGGCTCTGGACAACCTTATCTAGTGAAAAGTGTCCCTGCCCATTGCAGGGGGGTTGGAACTAGATGATCCTTGAGGTTCCTTCCAATCCTGACAATTCTGTGATGGATATGCGCAACATCTCATTCCCCCTCAGCCTTGTTTTGAGAATTTCTGTGGGACCATAGGCTTCGAAGAGTAACAGGGAGCTGTTTTCCTGGAATATTTTAGGATAATACATATGGCTTCATGAAGGAAGAAAATTGTTATTTCTGTGAAGAACAAAGTGTTGTAAGTGACCTTAGAAACCAAAGGGTTTCTTTGCTGTCAAAGAAATCAATAACGTAGCAGTGTGTTTGGATATCAGAAATCCAGTGTTCATTCCTGTGATCTCTCAATTCTGTCAAATGAGCTGTTGAGACCAAATTCTCTTGTATGAGGAAATTTAATTGTCTGGGAACATTTATTTGTGTTTTACCATGGTGACACTTAAAATATTTTCAAGTTTCATACAGCACAGAACTGTAATCTGTAAGTACCTTGTAAAAATAACTGTAATTAGTGAACAGACTCATCACCTACCTTCCTGTCATTAATGGCATAATTACAGAACTCTTGAAAACAGACCTTTTTTGAAGGTGGTCAAGAGTCTTTGTTTGATGAGGAAGATTTAAGAAAACTTGGAAAACAATAGAAGTTGATTTATGTTTAATGTGATTTTATGTTAATTTAGTGTTGGATCAAGTCTAAGTTACTGGTGTCTTTAGTCTGAATGATTTTCAAAGGTATGTAAACATTTTTGAAGTCATGGTGTTCAAAAAATGTGTAGACTTGGCACTTTGGGATATGGTTTAGTGGATTTGGTAGTGTTGTGTTGATGGCTAGACTTCATCTTAGAGGTTTTTTCCAACCTTAAGGATTCTATGGTTCCACACCCATCAATTAACAACATTAGTTTAGTAACAGGAAGGTAACCTTGGAAGCTTTTTTCCCCACTAATGTAAACTTACCTACAGAAGTCAAATAAGTGTTGCTTGAGGGATCATCTTTAGGAGGGGGATCTTTGCAATCACCAATCTGTTACTTCCAGTTGCAGAATAGAGCTCAAAGAAAATGGGGCATAAAGCTCTTCTTTCTTTTTCTTCCTCCCAGGGAGGATTGATGCAGCTGCTGTTTCATGGCAATAGTTTACAGTATCATCAGCTTCCACATGTGGCCATGTCTTATCCAAACAATCAGCAAGTTTATCAATATGCAAAGCAAACAGTGAAAGACACAGTGTGAATCTCTTTAGAAGTTCTTTGGGAATGAATAAATATTCAGAGTAAATAGTTCCTGGTTTGATAATTGGTAACTAGCTTCCATAATATGAAAATGTATCTAGTAGATCTGAACTAAGATCACCAAAATACTTCACAGAAGGACTTTTCAGAGAATTATAATGATAATGGCATTTGACCACCTTTGGGGAGGACTCTAAACAGCAATTTAAAGGTTACATGTCCCATCTCACCCTTCTGAGCTATTTATTCATGCATTTTTCAGTCAGTTATGATTCCTATGAAAGAGACCTGTTGTCCATGTCTGGTTAAGATTCATGCCAATACACTTCAAGTTGTTTCATGACCTTGTTCGCTGCTAATCTTATGTCACGTCAAAGTTTTGGCAGAAGATCAATGTCAAGTACATTTTCACCTTGCAAACCCAGCTTTACTTGCTTTGTTCAGTCTCTGATCTTCTGCCTACATCTCTTGATATTTTTGATCATCTCTACAAGTCTTTTTTTTTTCCCTACAGCTTCTGCATGCTTAAGTATGTTCCACAACCTGTACATGGGTACACGGGCAGGACCTTCACACAAGCAAAATGCCATTGCAGAGAGTTGATTTTGCTGCTTCTGATGTACTCAAAACTTGACAGAAAGGAAAGAAATAAATGAATTTTTTTTTAACTAAACAGGTTACTATTCCTTTAGCCCTGCTAAAACAAACAACAAAGCATTTTAGAGGAAGAGCTGAAAAGGGAGTTTGGGATAGCCTTACTTTTAAGACCCTAGAAAGTCTAATAGCTACATGCAAAGCCCAAGATCATAGATATGTCTGCCACTTAACCTGCCCAAAGCAGTAGGTATTCCATTTATTTTCAGATTTGTTAAACACTGATAGGCAAAGGACGATATGAATATTGGAGAGGAGTTTAAAGTAATAGGTTGCACCTGAATTTATCACATATATGTAAGCCCATAATCAAGCATTAAGATATATGAAACTTACTTTATTTACAGGAAATTTTCTGTGTAATTCTTTTGACTTCAGAGGGCTGGTGTTTAAAATTCCTAGCTTGCAGCTTCTGAAAGAAATTGCATCTTTGTTGTGAAAGTTAAGGTCCTGTTTGAGGGTTCTTTGATTCCAAAGGTAAACCTCTCCTTCAGCCCTTGAAAACAGAGCAGGATTTCATATCACAGAATCACAGAATCAGCAGAAACATTCAGGTTAGAAAAGACCCTCAGGGTCATCAAGTCCAACCGATAACCTTACTCTGCAAAGTTCACCCCTAAACCGTATCTCGAAGCACACATCCAAATGACCTTTAAACACATTCAGGGTTGGTGAATCAAACACCACCCTGGGCAGCACATTCCAATGCCTGACCACTCTTTCCATGAAAAAAAATAAAAATAATAAAAAAAGTCCAGTCTAAACCTACCCAGCCACAGATTGAGGTCATTCTCTCTTGTTCTATGACTAATTACCTGTGAGAAGAGACCAGCACCAGCCTCTCCACAACGTTCTTTCAGGTAGTTGTAGAGAGCTATGAGGTCTCCCCACAGCCTCCCCTTTTTCAAACTAAACAGCCCCGGCTCCTTCAGTTGCTCTTTATAACATTTATTCCCCAGGCCCTTCCCCAGCTTTATTGCCCTCGTCTTCACTGGCTCCAGCACCTCCACATCTCTTTCGTACTGAGGTACCCAAAACTGGACAAATACTTAAAGCATGGCCTCACCAGAGCTGAGTTCATCCGAATTTGCTTAAAGGGGGATTTCAGGTGGTGAGAAGATAGGAATCATATCATGGTACACATATTTTTGAAGTGAATGTGAGGGGAGTATGTTGATAGTTTCTAGGGAAACGAACACAAAAATGTTGAGACTTCTAGGAGAAAAACCCACAACAACACATCACAAACAAACAACAAAGAAACCCCCAAACAAACAAACACAAATGTAGGGAGATTTCCTTTTCCATAGTGCTTAAAAATATAATTGCAACTCTTCCTATGTGTATACAAACATTTCTAATTGCTCGTACCTGAAGTGATGGTGAAAGATGGAGCAGCATGAAACAGAGGGACTGAAACAGTGTGTCAAATTTGCTCTAAATGTATGACTTTACCAGGAGCTAGCCCTCCCCTATAATAAATACATGTTTTTTATTGCTTGAGGGATTTAAAATAAGAGTTGTTAGTGAAAGGACTAATGTTTTTAGAGAAGGTACTAAACAGAAGAGTGAAAAAATGTTTTGGTTTGTGCTTTGGGTTTTGGGGTTGGGTGTTTGTTTTTTTTTGTTGGTTGGTGGTTTGTTATGGTTTGGATTTGTGTTTTTTTGTGTGTGTTGTTGTTGCTGTTGGTTTTTTTTTTCAGTGCCTATAACTCTCTAAAACACAGTGCTTGTAAATGATCTAAACTATCTTCTCATGCTGACTCTATTCATCCTCTGGTCCTGGCAGTCAGGAGGGGTCTTTAGAATGTGGATTAACCCAGGGGGAAAGAGTGGCTAAAGTGGCTAAAGTCTTCACCAATTGGCTAAAGTCTTCAAAGGCAATTTTCCTTCTTAGCAGATAGTTAGTGCTGTGTTTCAGATTCAGTGTGAGAAGAATATTGATAATATAGTGATGGTTTTAGCTCTTGCAGACTTTTCAACTTCTCCTGGTTTTCAACTCCCCCTGTGCAAGGGGTGAAGCTGGGAAGGAGCATGGCCAGAACAGCTGACCTGAATAGCCAGAGGGATATTCCATGGGATGCCATGGGATTGGTGGGAGTTGGCTGGGGAAAGGAAATTGCTGCTTGGGCATCAGTCAGCAGATATGAATTATTACATTGTGCACCACTGTTATTACATCACTTGTTTCATTTTTAATTATTATTATTTTATTTAGTAATCAAATTGTTCTTATCCCAACTCATGAATTCTACTCTCTCTTTTTTCCAAATCTCCTTCCCATCACACTGGGAGTGGGGAGGCATGAGTGCTGCTATGGTTAAACCATTAAATGGGGGCAAGGCCATGAAATGCATTAGGAGTCAGCAGAAGATGTGGATTTCTGTACCTTTGGAAGGGAGTCTGCTTTCAGTACCATAAACAAACCAATAATAGTGGAATGTAGTTTTAAATCTATCGAGATTTTGGCCCACTGAAAGCAGGAGGGCTGTTGCTCCACTTTTCCTCAGGTTGTAATACAGACATCACTCATGCATGAATCTCTGCAAAATCAGTGAAGCTTCACTAATTTACAAGAGCTGAGATTCTGGTTTCAGTGTTTGTGGTGCAGAAGGAAGCAATGCAATTTACAGATGCACCTCTTTGCTAAGCAAGATCTCTCTGCACAGTTGGTTCAGCTAAAACCTTTTACAGTACCTGAGCTTTTCTTGTCAATTAAGGCTGTTACCACATTAAGGAATCTTTTTTTATTACACTCAGGTAATTTCCTTGAAAAGGCTGTTGAACATTTGCATCCCTTTTCCAAGGAAGATGGTAATTTTCAAGATACAGAACAAAGACAGAAATGAGCAGGCAAAAATTTTATACTGAGTTTCTTACGTTTGGCAGAGCTAATGAAATATACACCAATTTTTAACTAAGGCAAAGTTACCAGTTTAGTCATCTGTGTACAAATAAACATCTATGTGTGTAACATACAAATATATCATGTTTTAGCAAGGTGCATACTTCATGTTTATTTCTTTGTCTTAGTTATCTGGTCTTATGAGTATAAAATCTGGAAATCCCATCACTCTGTGATGAGCATCACTTCATGCAGAGCTACAGGCTGGGGTCGGAGTGGCTGGAGAGCTCCCAAACAGAGAAGGACCTGGGGGTGCTGATCAACAGCCACCTGAATATGAGCCAACAGTGTGCCCAGGTGGCCAGGAGGGCCAATGGCATCCTGGCCTGCATTAGGAATAGTGTGGCCAGCAGGAGCAGGGAGGTCATAGTGCCCCTGTACTCTGCATTGGTTAGGCCGCACCTTGAGTCCTGTGTCCAGTTCTGGGCCCCTCAGTTTAAGAAGGACATCGAAACACTTGAGCGTGTCCAGAGAAGGGCAACAAGGCTGGGGAGAGGCCTTGAACACAAGCCCTATGAGGAGAGGCTGAGGGAGCTGGGATTGTTTAGCCTGGAGAAGAGGAGGCTCAGGGGTGACCTCACTGCCCTCTACAACTACCTGAAAGGTGGTTGTAGCCAGGAAGGGGTTGGCCTCTTCTCCCAGGCAACCAGCACCAGAACAAGGGGACACAGTCTCAAGCTGCACCAGGGGAGGTTTAGACTCGAGGTGAGGAGGAAGTTCTTCACGGAGCGAGTCATTCATCATTGGAACGGGTTGCCCAGGGAGGTGGTTGAGTCATCGACCCTGGAGGCATTCAAGAGGAGATTGGAGGTGGCACTTGGTGCCATGGTCTAGTCATGGGGTCTGTGTTGATAGGTTGGACTCGATGATCCTCGAGGTCCTTTTCAACCTAAGTGATACTGTGATACTGTGATACTGTGATGATTCTGTGATTTTCTCGCACTGTTTCCTAAGCATCTCTTTATCTCTTTGTTGTTGCTAATGAAAGGAAATTCTGTTTCTATTTTTTTTTCCTATACAACTGAAAATTCTGAATTTAAAACTCTACCCATCAAGTAATTTCTGTATTCAATGTCTTCTTTTCCTGTGGCTCTTTTATTGCATAAATAAGCATAAATAAGATTTCTGAGCCTAGTAATAATTGAATCTATAGCTAAACATATTACAAAGTATAGGGGGTGTTTAAAACACAAAGTGCTTTCAGAGGTGTGTGTTTTGGCTCAGTTTTATGAAAGAATGCTGGGTTTTTTCTATGCATTACCCAGGCTTTTTACTTTTCCTTTCCTCATCGACCCGTACTATAATGCAAATCAATGATGACTATTTAGGGTAGATTTAGTAGAATTAGTCTTAACAGCTACTTTATTTATACACAATTAGTTTAAATGGAGAAGAAAATTAGGTAGGCTAAATATGGGAATATTTTCCAGTCCATTTATTTGTGAGTCTCCTCCCCAGGGTACTTCAATGAGGACAATGCCTATCTCATTATTATGGCTATTGATTGCCTGGATTTTTCTCTCACCATCCCTAATGTTGATAACACTCTGCCCTGAGTGGCTGAATCAAACTCAACCAAACTGGAATGTCCTAATAAAGCTTTAATATTCCATTTTCAGTTAAGTATGCAGCAAGTACAGAGAATGAGTGAAATGTCTTGTCATTCCTTTTGTTTGAGGCATACTTTGAAATGTTCATATTGGTTTATAGTATCTTGTAAACTGGGCCAGGTATTGGTTTGATTAATGGGTCATTATTCAGATGAGCACCCACCATGAACAGTAAGGATGTGAGTTATCTTCCTGTAAGGCTGCAGGGAGGGCAGATTTAAATACTAATAAAAGTTGCTGTAGCTCATCTTTACTCCTAGATTCGTGGTATACCTTAGTAGGGCAGCATGTAGCCAATATTAAAGGAAATTGCCAGTCAAACTTGGGTTAAATTTTCAGCCCACCACTGTTTTTTTTTTTTCATATGTCACAAGTCAGAAAGCTCCTTTGTTTTTCAGTAGGAATCACTAGATGACATATAATAGGTGCAAGATTCCTATTATTTTTCAATTATCATGGGTAGAAAGGTGTGGAAATCTGAGGTAGAACTGTTTGGAAATTTTTTTTTTAAGATACTTTTTTTCTTTTTTATCTTCAAAAAAGAAATCACTTTTTAAAATGAAAACTTGTTAACCTGAAGGATTTTTTTCCTTTTTTTTCCTTTTTTTTTTATGTGAGGAAGGTTGAAAGTCTTAAAACTTTCAAAACTTTTCCACATTTTGTAAGTGAATGATTCTGGTTTTGAGGAATAATTCACAAGGGTCCTTCAAAATGTAATTTAATTGAACTAGCAAAATTACGTCCAAGCTAAAATAAAACTTTCAATTCATTAGAAATTGACTTTTTCTGTCCTTTATCAGGTTTGAGTTTTGATCTCTAATTCAGATTCAGAACAGAAAACATTTGAGTATCGTAAAAGTATTCTGGGTTTGAGAAAATAATCTTCTAACTCCACACCACATCCAGTGAAGTCCTAAGATCAGGTGAACAGGGACAGAAAAATTACCTCACTTTTCCCCCATCTTGGTTATCACCAGATTTATGATCAGATCTATGAGGTGCTTCCACTGTAGCCTAAATATTATAGATAAAAAGGATGATTTTGCTGTTTGTTAGAGGTTGAGGGGGATGAGGACTAATCATATCCATGGCTTTGCTTTGGATCTGCTCATGCTCCTGCATACCAAAGAGAAGTGAAATACTTGTGCTGTTCAGTTTCTGAGCTTCAGAAAAAGGTGCCTGAAAAGTCTGTTTATAGCCCAACTAGCAGAGAAGAATGACACTCCTTTCAGTGAAATGAATCACCTGAAGTGAGCAGAGTTAAGAAAGACACAATTATTTTACTAATGAAATAATGAAGGACTGTAAGAAACATGAGTATGAGAGTTGAGCAGTACAAATTTCTAGAACACCAACACATTTCCCTGAAACAAAGGGACAACCATGACTAACCATATAGTTCAGAAAAGCAATCTAAAGCTTTTCAATCCAGGTGTTGATGAAAGCAATATCGTTCTAAAGACACCACCTAGCTTTTTTGAGTTACCCAACACACACACAAAAAGGCTGCCTGCTAAGACCAATAATCACACAGTGAAGACCACGTAACATCCTCTGCATTCCAAAACAGTCAAGCCACCAAAAAATGCAGAGAATAGATACTTCACAGAAACATTACAAAAGGCTTTGAAAGTTCTGTTAATTGTATGAACTTCATCACAACCAAAGGGAATGAGCTGAACAGCTTTTATTTTCAGTTGCCTTGTTTTAGGCTTTCACCAAAAATATTTTTTTATCTGTAATTAAAAGCAATTGAGTTAGATCATAAGCAGGAAAACAAGAAGATAAATATATATATATATTTGAACTGCATTTTCAAGTTATGACCTTTTTCAGCTGATCAGAGTTTTACTGATGTATGAAATAGAAACAATTATATAGACTAATCAGATAAATTCTACTCATTAGTAGCAGTTTTGGAAACACTGGGTTAGACTGATCAAGTAGAAAACTATTATCTGTCTGTGTATTATAATTTTAAGTGTTAAAAATATGGGCTTTATAAAACTAAACTTGAGACAAGTAGCTATTCAGATATTTTTAGCCTTTTTTTTTTCCTAATCAACAATAACTCTATGCTAAAATTATTTAGCTTGGAAATAAAATGATGCAAAGGAAACAAGGTCTGGGTTCAGAGCTGCTAATGCAACTGCCCCGCCTGTGGTGTCTGTTTTCCTTCTGCACTGAGGGGAAGAATGTCCTATAAGACAATTGGTTAATCATTCAGTTAAAAGCACTTGTAATATCTACATGCACAAGAACCTGGAAAATGAAGTCATATTCTAAATTGCACTGCTGCTTGCAAAGCCCCTAATTCCTAAGATGTTTTGGAAATAAAAGGCTGAAAATGCAGTTTGTTCTTGTAGTAATGTTATAGAGCCTGAATAATAGCTGAATCCCCTCCACTTGCATTGCCATGTGGAACAGGCATCCTTTGTTTGGTTTATGTTTTACAAGACCAGTAGGCAAGGTGTCTTAACCTAACTTCTCTCTTTTTATATTCTTCAGTCACTTACTACAATAGCCATTTATTTATTTTTCCCCAGTGGAAACAGATAGATTTGCAAAACCAAGTATTGTACTGTCAGGTAGTTTGAGCCAACCACTTTCTGATGTCCACCTCCGGGAGTGCAGAATGGTGAATCACTATCATCCAGTCACATACCTTGTAACAACCAGAAGATTGCTGCAGTGGCAGGAACTCAACCTTCAACCTGCTGAATCGCTCCTAAATAAATACTGTGACTAAATTCCTACCAATGTGAAACACAAACCTCTGTAACAGATGAAATACTAAGCTGAATGTGTACTTATGACATTTTGTTCTGCCTTCTAGGATTAATTTTACAGAAAAATACCCCAAAACATAAAACAGTTTAAGATGGACATGAGCAGACAGCGTGTGTTTGCACCCCAGAAAGCAAATCACATCCTGGGCTGCAACAAAAGTTGTGTGGCCAGCAGATCGAGTGAGGTGATTCTGCCACTTTCCTCTGGTGAGACCTTACACAGAGTACTGCATCCAGGTCTAGAGCCCTCAATATAAGAAAGATGTGGACCTGATGGAGCAGGTGAAGTGGAGAGCCATGAAAATGATCATGGGGTTGGAGCACCTCTGCTACAAGAACAGGCTGAGGGAGCTGGGGTTGTTCAGCCTGGAAAAGAAGAGGCTCCGGGGGGACCTAATAGCAGCCTTCCAATCCCTCAAGGGGGCCTAAAAGAAGGATGGAGAAGGACTGTTTACAATGGCCCGTAGTGAAAGGATGAGAGGCAATGGCTTCAGACCAAAGAAGAGCAGATTTAGATTGGATGTTAGATACAAGTTTTGCACCATGAGGGTGGTGGAATACTGGAACAGGTTGCCCAGGAAGGTAGCTGGGGCCCCGTCCCTGGAAACATTCAAAGGCTCTGGGCAACCTGACCTAGTTGTGGATGCCCCTGCTTACTGCAGAGAGGATTGGACTAGATGACCTTCAGAAGTCCCCTCCAAACCAGACCATTCCAGGATTCTATGATTCTCAGTGAGTTTTGGGAGGAGATATATATAAGCTAGAAATCTTCCTTTTTGTTCTATGTTTAGCTCTCTGCCATATCCTTGGCTATGGGGTTTGTTTCTATACACTCAACATGGTATAAAGAATGATAGTAAAACCCTATCACATGGAATAAATATTTGAGAGACAAGGATATGGATTCTGTATATTGTTGCAGTTCTGAATTTCAATATTTCAAAAGAAGAATGCTCTTCTTACCAACAGTTTTCACTAAGAAGGCTATGCAAGGTTTTATTCTCACCTAATGTGACCAGAAAGGAAATCATTGCAGATCAGTTACTACAGTTGGATATTCATTTTGAAATTAATATTAGAAACCTAACTTGCAAGGACAAGAGCAACCTACTAACATTCAGAAAATGGCAGTGAGCCCAGAAAGCACTTAAGGTCTAATCCTGCACTATTAAAGTCATTGCTTCTACTGACATTAATGTTGCAAGATCAAGAATCTTGGTACAAATTTCACTGGACAAAGCTGATGCTTGCAGGCATCCCTTATATTTAAACCAGAGGAGCTACATTTGTTGTCTTGCATTGCTTGTGCATGTGATCAAATTCTGGTAGTAACATACTTTTTGGATGTTTCTGATTTGATTGGGAGTGTTTTAAAAGTCAAAAAATATTTTGGATAAACAGGTATTAATGCTGTTACACTTGGAAAGCACACTTTAAAAATGTAAACATCAATGTATGTGAGAAATATATCAATAAAACCTCTTAGTTGTAAAAGATAGCTATATATCAAGAAGATGACTCTCTGAAAACATATTTCAACTATTTTACCATGGTGTAGATATAAAACCTAGAAATGTCTTATGGCTGTTTTACAGTAAAGGTTGGCCAAAGCAATTTTTGAGAGGACCAGTGAAAATCATATTATTGCAGCCTCTGTGAAAAATGAAACCACTGGATCTGCTTCATATTTTTTCTGCTTTCCACACAAAGAAAATATATAGCGATATTTTTCCACTCTGCTCAAGTGAAAAATAGTCACTGCTGTGAAAATGCCAACTGTTCTCTGCAAAATTAATGACTCTTCACACGGAGAAGAAGAGTGAAAATAAGTGATTCTTTCAGCAGGGCACTGAAAATAAAGGATAACTATTACTTGGCATGTTAAGTTATACACCATTTTGTCCAGAAATGAATCAACTGAGAAAAAAAAAAATAAACAGGAATTTGCACAAATTTGCATGCTCTTCTGGACAGTCCCAGAAAGCACTGTTGTTAGTTTTACTTCAAGAATCTATAATATAGTAGCAATGGCAAGACATGCAGCTCCTTCAGTCCGGATGAAAATTATTTGCTGGTTTTAGTTTTTCTTGCATCTATTTCTTTGATTTTTCCCACAATCCCCATGCCTGAAATACAGGTACAGGATGATCAGAGAATGCCACAATATGTTGACTGCTTATTCTTTTAGCTCCTACTGAAACACTGGGGATCTTCATTAAAAAGACAGCAAGACAAAAAAAGATAA
Source organism: Melanerpes formicivorus (assembly GCF_026170545.1). Classification (NCBI taxonomy): domain Eukaryota; kingdom Metazoa; phylum Chordata; class Aves; order Piciformes; family Picidae; genus Melanerpes; species Melanerpes formicivorus. The sequence continues at coordinate 109,742 of NW_027142617.1, read as the reverse complement.
GCTGCCAAGGTACTTTCCAACAAGATTTTCTTGTAGTTGCCACAGAGACGTCGCACAAACATAAATGGGATTTTGATTGAGAGGGTAGATGGCCTGTACAACTGTAAACAGGAAAAGGAGTTCATTGTATTAGAGGTTAATTTTGACGTGGTCATTTATAAAGGAGCTCTTTGCATAGAAGGCATTAAAAACAAGTTGTAGACATGGCGACAAATACCATCCTTTTTGTAAAGCAGAGAAGAGAATGAAATACAATTTGGAAACTATCTTTAAAATGCTTCAAAAAGTGATTAACTTTGCAAAGAAGGAACTGCAGTAAACTACCTCTAACCCACATCGTTTAGTTCTGCATTACAGATGTGCTTGAGACCTGTAGTTCTCAGCCTGAGGCTCATGCAGAGCCACATTGTCTTGTTCAGCCTAATCTCCTCTAAGTAAAAATGAAAATTAAACAAACAACCAAACAAACAAAAAAAATAAAAACTATTTTACAGAATCACAGAACTGCCTAGATTGGGAAAGAGCTAGTGATTCACTCCAGTCATTAGCCTAGCACTTACAAGTCTTTGACCAAACCATATCCCTAAGCACTACATCTACACAACTGTTCAGTACCTCCAAGGATGGGGACTCCATCACTTCCCTGGGCAGGCCATTCCAGTGCTTGATAACCCTTTCAGTGAAGAAACCCTTTCTAATATCCAACCTAAACTTCCCTTGGCACAACTGGAGGCCATTTCCTCTTGTCCTGTCACGCATTACTTGGTTGAACAGACAAACCCCACCTTTTTACAAACTCCTTTTGGGTAGTTGTAGAGAGCAATAAGATCTCCTCTAAGCCTCCTTTTCTCCCAACTAAACAACTCCAGCTGTCTCAGCCACACTCTCTAGACCCTTCACCATCTTCGTTGCCCTTCTTTGAACACGGTCCAACACCTCAATGTCCTTCTTGTGGTGAGGGGGCCAAAACTGAACACAATATTTGAGATGTGACATCCCTAGTCCTGCTGGTCGCACCATTCCTGATATAGGCCAGTATAACAGCATCACAATCACAGAATCACAGGATTCCAGGTTGGAAGGGACCACAAGAATCATCTGATCAAACTTTGCCCTTTTGTCCACCTGGACACACTGCTGGCTCATGTTCAGCCAGCTATCAATCAGCACCCCAAAGTCCCTCTCTGCTGAGCAGCTTTCCAGCCACTCCTTCCCAGGTCTAGAAGGCTGATGGGGTTATTTTGGCCAAAGTGCAGAACTCAGCCTTTGGACTTATTGAAACTCATACAATTGCTCTTTCCCATCAGTCCAGGCTGTACAGACCCCTCTGAGGGGCCTTCTTATCCTCAAGCAGATTAAACTGAAATTAAACTACAGGTGTGTAGTTTCTTTGATCCTCCTTCTGGTCCTTCTTGTAGATGGGTGTCATAGTGCCTAACTTCCAGTGTGCTGGGATCTCCTCATTTGGTCACAGTTGCTGAAAAATAATGGAAAGTGGATTGGTGATCAGTTCCAATAGCTCAGTGAGAATACTTGGGTGGATTCCATCTGGTCCCATAGGTTTTTGTACATCTCTATGGTGCAGCAGGCTGCTGACCATCTCTTCCTAGATTACCTTAACTCTTTTACTCACCTTCCTTAGTGTACTAGAATAGCAAGAGGACAGAAGAAAGAGTTTTCTGAGTGCCAGGCCAATGTAGAAACAAAGATATTCCCAGATTATACTTTTCAAAGATTTCTCCATTTTTCCTGTCATCCATTAATCATTTTTTTCCACTGGACAGAGCTGTGTTATGGTTAGCTGCCTTTGACTAGCAGAAACCTATTAAAAGTACCAGGTATGTCAAAACCAGATAGCATCAGAAATAGTGCTACCTTCTCTCTGTCTTCTTGCTGTCACATTTTAACAAGTAATTCAGAGTGGTGCCTTGATTAAATCTTATCTGACTATCCTCCATATTTCTTTTAAACTCTCTTTGTTCCCCATCAGGGCAATTTCTTTGTCTTCTTTACTCTGATGTTTAGAAATCACAGGGGCATGGGCATGCTATCCAGTCTTCCTCCTTCATGTCCATGGTCCCACTGATGGTACAATGTAAAAGGAATTCATGTATATCACAGCAAACAATGCCAAACAGCCTGAAGATAACCTTTTAAAGAGGCAAGCTGGGGTCTTTTCTATGTCATATTGTTTGAAGATAAATGCAAATTAAGAATCTAGGTGGTCAATAGTATTATTTAAAAGTGAAATGTAATACATATTTCTGTATTTCATGACATAATTTTTCTTTGGGTTATTTAACAGATCCAGACCATAACCTTGCCAGTGACTTTATATCTGAAGAACCTAGCACAAATTGCTATCAATTTTGATTAGATTCTCTTCATATTATTGCAATATAAAACTTTCACCTTATAACCAACATTAAGTGTTTCTGATCTTAATATCTCTTTTATTTTTGCTATATAACTGAAGAACCTTATTTCCAATTTTACTTCCTGCCATTCTTTGAGGCATAAAATCTCTCTGGAATCTAAGAAAAAACCCCACAGACACAGTCTTCCTTTTAGTAAAGATGCTATAAAAAACTTCCTTCCTGCTGCAAACAGTAGAAAATGAATGTTCCTTCAGTTCAACTGAACATCAAGGTGAAAGATCTCTGTTTTTCTTTACCTGCATGTACATTGTAAAGTTATCCATTCTTTTTTCTTGGAAAAAATAAAAAAAAAAATAAAAAAGCAGGGAAAGATCTGTAGGATTCATCATATTGCCTCCTACACTAGGAGTCTACAGGATATTATTCACACTGCAGATGAATATCCGCTGGAATACTGAGCCCTAACGAAGAGCAACTAAGGCAGAGCCTGTGCCTGTGGGGTCTCTGACCCATCCGGTGTGTTCCTGGGCTCTGTTTGGGAAAAGGCTGGACAGCATTATAAACATCTGTGTGACAGTACTGCCAGCTGACCTGGTGTTGTTCCATCTAAACCTTCTCCCTTTTTGTTATTTTGGCCTTTCTACACTAAAACATAAGATGCACAGGACTGCAACCCTAAGTAAAGACAGATTTTGCAGGGTGTTTTGCAGTGAGTGAATCACTAAATGCTTTCTCTCTTTTGCTCAAGGATGGTATTTATAGAAAAATGGTTGTGCTTTACTAAATGTGGAAGTACATTCCTTACATAAACAATGCTTGAATGACAGCCCCAGCATTAGGAAACAGGTAAGGAAATGTTCGAAATTAGGTTGAACAGTAAATTTGTTCCGACATGGATCAACTCGAGGCTTGGGTGTCTAGACAGTCACTTAAATTTGACAGCATTGTGCTCTTCCTTTGACAGCAGGAGCTGCAAAAAGATATCATGGTATTATGCCATATAATAATGTGATGGCTTCCCCCACCAAAAGATAATGATATAATTAGAGAACGTGCAGAGCATACAGATGACCACACAGGCTATAGGGAGTTTAAGACTGTGTTTCATAAAACTTATACATTCGTGTTGTGACCAATTAATACGTGATGTTATTCGTCAGAAAATGAAATAAAATATAACAAAACTTACTTAAAGAGACGTTCAAATGGTGCAGTCTCATGACTGAGGTAGAAAAGAAAAAGAAATGTCAGACTCTGTTGCTATAATTGAAGAGTTGTCCTGACCCTTAGTAGAGTCTATGTGTGCTTGAATCACAAGAGGACTGCACATCCCAGAGAAAGCTTTTTATATCTGTTTCTTGTGCTATTTCAGCTAAAGTGGCAACTTTTGAAAATAAACCTTTCAGTAGCTGAAGACCAGAATCTCCATCTTGTATTGATAGCAAGGCAGCTGGAAATGTGGAATATATACCATATTGTGTTATGCAATTGAACAAAGTGAGAATGCCATTTCTTAACTGGCAGAAATTGTAAACTTCAGTGCAAAGAGAATAAAGGCAAATGGTGCTATACCTGTGCAATTAGACGAAACATTTTCATTAATAAATCTTTCATCTTTAATGAGAAGTTTACAAAAAGCAAAACATTTAATTAATAACATTATATGTGTATATACTACCAACTCAGAGTGACTGACCAATCAGCACTGAAAGGAGAAAGAGGGTGTTTTTTTATTATGCTTCCTAGAAAATAATTTGAATTAAAAATTATCTTATACAATTCTCTTTTAAATGAAAATAATCAAGGATTACTTGCTTTTCCCCTATTTATTTTGAAATATTCTGGTTGATCTTTTAATACAAAATTTCTTCCCCACTTTTTTAGATAGAAAAATATTGATGTGACCAAGATAATTTCTTTCATTCTTAACTGCCTTTTTTTTCTCTCTAGCCTGCACCAAATGGCTGAGAGAGCTGGATGTGGTCAACTTGGAGAAGAGAAGGCTCAGGAGAGGTATTATCTCAATGGGAGGGGATGAAGAAAACACTTCAATTGTGTCCAGTGACAGAACAAGAGAGAGAGGGCAACAAAGTTGGTGAGGGGTTTGGAACACAAGCCCTATGAGGAGAGGCTGAGGGAGCTGGGGTTGCTCAGCCTGGAGAAGAGGAGACTCAGGGGTGACCTTATCACTCTCTACAGCTACCTGAAGGGAGGTTGTAGACAGGCGGATGATGGTCTCTTCTCCCAGTCAGCCAGCACCAGAACAAGAGGACACAGTCTCAGGCTGCGCCAGGGGAGGTTCAGGTTGGATGTTAGGAAGAAGTTCTATACAGAAAGAGTGATTGCGCTATGGAATGTGCTGCCCGGGGAGGTGGTGGAGTCGCCGTCATTGAAGGTGTTCAGGAGGAGACTTGATGGGGTGCTTGGTGCCATGGGTTAGCTGTTTGGGTGGGTTGGATTGGTTGATGGGTTGGACATGATGATCTTGAAGGTCTCTTCCAACCTGGTTTGGTTTATTCTAATAAAGGTTTATTCTAATAAAGGTTTATTCTAATAAAGGTTTATTCTAATATACAAGAAATTCCTGAGAAATATTTTTCCTGTGTAGGTGATTGAACATTGGGGAACATTGCTTAGAGAGTCAACCGAGTCTTCATCCTTGTGATATGCCACCTGCTCTGGATGATGCTGCTCTGAACAGGGGATTAGATTGGGTGATCTCCAGAGGTTTCCTTCAATCTCAACTATTCTGCATTTTGTGATTGTATGGAAATTATTTTTACCCACTTTAGAGCACATGAAGAAAATGCACATCACAATCCAAATTGCATATTACCTGAGGTGGTTTTTGCTCTTGAAGACCTGAAAATAAATAATTGATGCTAGATTGTATCTTATTGTTTGAGTTTTAAAATGTTTTGGTTAAAAAGTAGACACTATGCTTGAACAGCTTCTTTTTAAATTGCAAATGTCATATTTTGTGATATTTTTCTCAGAATCCTCATTCTTTCTTCTTCAAAACTGAAGTAACACCAAGAACAGCAGTTCCACAACCTCTGCATGTAACTTATTCCAATGTTTCACTCTCTTCTTTGGAAATAATTTTTCTTTACATCTCATTATATCTTCCTTTACTGTAACTGTTGGCTCTCATTCTGGTCTGGCTCCATATGTGTTGCAAACCACCAGCAGTACCAGTGGCTAAGCATCAGGGCAAACTGCAACTCAAGACACCCATCAAACAAGATTATGTGATGGTGACATAATGCATTGCTGTTCACTAATGAGGTGACTGTAAGTGTATGGATGAAATCTCTTAGCCTATTTCAATTACCAAGTAATAAAGACCTTCATCCGTAATTATGAGGTATGATAGGTTAACTTAAACCTCTTTCCTACTTCCTCAGATTTGTTATGGTCAGTGAAAGTGATCAAATGCAACTGAGTACAGTATTTAATGTAATGAACTCGAATGAGTATAAATGGCAAAAGGACAAAATTTTATCTCCAAAGACTTAGCTTCATCTGATGATGTGCGAGAGGAATACATTACAGGACTCCAAATCTGAAACTGAATTTGCTGAAGTAGGAGATTCAGCATGAATAATTTCACTTGTGATTTCACTGAGCCTGTTAGTTGCAGGAAGTCACAGAGATACTCTGATGCTGGAACGTGAGGATTTGCTGCTATTTAAGAAATTCAGAATTCAATAAAGAGGATCTAAGAAAAGGGAAGGTGAATATTTTAAGTAAGGAAAGATCAGCATTACACAGCAGTGTCACATACAAAAAAATAAAAAATAAAATAAATGAAAGTTTAGAGAATATATATGCATGACTTCATGCAGAGATAAGTGTATCTCCATTAGCAGCAAGATAAGCAGGTTTCTTTTCCAGCAGAGTCCCCAGACTTGTAGAATTTCCTATTCCTGTGGGATATCAACTCTTACTGCAGCTTGGACTATGTGCATAAATACAAATGCATGTGTATGCATACACAGACACATTTGTATGTATGAGAGCACACATACATGACAGAGAAAAGAAAAGCAGTCTGCACTTATTCCTGCAACTTCACTTCCTCCATTTCAGCACAAACAGCATCTTCAGTGTCTTGGAAGAAAAATAATAATTCATCTTTTCGTTACTGTGTTTCACCTTTTTCCAGTACTTCATGGCACCTAAGGTCTGGAAGAATCAATGCCAACCTGCTTTTCATTGCAAAGGTGTAGTGGAGAGGTGGGACTCCTTTCCTTAGCTACAGCAAAGCACAGACACCCTCCTCCTACCCCCCACCCCAAGAAAACGTGCCTAGTGCAGCATGTTAGGCAGAGGCAAGATGCTCTTCAGAATACCAAAAGTAATCGTGGTCATATTCTAGAAGTAAAAGTGGAAATAGTTTTGGTATTACTACACAGATTTTAATCCTTTTCCTTAAGGGACTTTGGGCACAGAAAGAACACAGGATTCAGGTTCAGATGACAAAGGCATTTTCTCAGCAAAGCCACTCTGTTAACTGGAGAAAATGGGAATCTTTGGGGCTTTCAGCCTAGGTCCTGCCAGTATGCTATGAGAAAACATCATTTGAACACTCATGAGGAAGAACAGCATCACTGAATCATGCAGCTCTGCAGAGGATCTAAAAACTCTGTTTATTTGTCCTAAAAGTCAGCTTTCAGACAGAGCAAATCAAGGCAGATCTCAAACTGTTTCTGCTGTTGCAGTTCAGTTCATTTTTATTCTTTTCTTTTTTTGTCTCACAGACGTAATTCACATTGTACCATGGATTCCTATATGAATAACTTTTTTTACTCTTGAACTTTTTCAGATGATACATTACCCTGAACTCTGATTTTTCAAGCTTGTATGAGTTTGTAACATCTGAGTTTTGAGGCCAAATCTAATCTAATGCAAACCACCACGCTCCATTAATTTCAGTTAGAATATATTGATTTGCATCAGCAGACCATCAAGCCAACAGCATTTACTTAAGATTTCTTTTCATAATGCTTGTGTTGGCAAAATTTGTGTATTAGCACCATAATAAGAAATCTATTAGGAAAAAAGTCAGGTGCTAAATATTATGTAAGGTAGAATGAATGTTAGAGGGTCTTTGCTGGAGAAGGTTGAAATCTAGTGAGAGTGCAACGTGTCAGCCTGAATAGCTATTTCCCACCCAGTATGAATTTCGGGAGACATAAATGGAAATGAGAGCGAATCAAACTTCCAACAGATGTTAGCAAGACTTTTTTCACTTAGCATGTAATAAACATATGGAATGGCCTATCAGGCACTATTGCTGAGGCAAAACACAAGGATCGTTCAAAATACCATTAGATGCTGTTCTAAAGAAATGGAATACTTAACATGGATGAGCCTTGATGGTCTAATAGTCCTGATGGGCAAACCTCTCCAGCTAAAACATTTTATGCTCTTATATTCATTGGAATGCAGATATCACTTCAGCAGCATCTATCTGCTTCCTGGCTTGGTGAGGGTACTGTTTTATTCCCTCTTTATTTTCACTGAGAAAAAAAAGAAAACAAAACAGAAAACAACATTCATAGTGCAGTTTTAACAATATAAAAGCAACATCTGCAAAATTTAGTCTTCCTTTTTCCTTTCCTTCACATATAGCTGACTTACAGAAGAACAAAGATCTGATGACCGAGTTACATTTTCATAGGGTGTGATATGTTCAGATACTTGAAGAAAAGCTGCCTGTCTGAGAGAGAGCCACCCAAAGCAGCTTAAGTCAGAAATGCTGGTTCTACACACTGCCCTCCAAATTAAAGGATGAAACACCTGCTCGTGCTTTCTCTTTCTTTCCATAACCCAAATACCTTCCCTGCTTTCATATTTGTTTTGCAAGCAAAGCAGCTTATCAGAGGGCTTCTTATAGGGCCATATGGAGACTACAGGTTTCTCAGATGAATTATTCATCACAATGATGTTCCTGAAGTAGGTTTAGAAGCCATTCCTTCACTACTTTTTTTTTGGTTTAAATTTGGAATTGCATCAGTTAATACATGCTCCGAGGTGACCTAATTGTGGCCTTCCAGTATCTGAAGGGAGCCTACAGGAAGGCTAGGGAAGGACTTCTCAGGATCTCAGGTAGTGATAGGACTAGGGGGAATGGAATGAAGCTGGAGGTGGGGAGATTCAGGCTGGATGTGAGGAGGAGGTTCTTCACCATGAGAGTGGTGAAACCCTGGAATGGGTTGTGCAGGGAGGTGGTCGAGGCCCCGTCCCTGTAGGTGTTTAAGAGCAGGCTGGATGAGGCTCTGTCCAGGCTGATCTAGCGTGGGGTGTCCCTGCCCATGGCAGGGGGGTTGGAACTAGATGACCCTTGTGGTCCCTTCCAACCCTGAATGATACTATGATATTATACTATGTTGCCTTCATTTTCTGCATACTCTCTCTGGGAGAGGTGAGAAACTCAAAATATCTAGCCAAATACATCAATCTATGATTTAAACAAAACTTTTTTCTTTGGAAGGTTTCAGTCTCAAAAAAATTTCAAATTCTATTTTCAAATCTTCATAAGCTTCACAAAACAACAAAAAACATCCTCTCTCCTCAATGCCATTTGTTTCAGGTCAAACAACTCTTTCCTTGTCTTTTTAGTGCTACTATTGAACAAAACAAAACAAAACAAAAAAAATCAGCTCTCAGCACTCTCCTAATTGAAAGCAGCATGAGGTAACAGGCAGTTGTGCTTTCAAAGCCATTGCCACAGGTACGTTACTGTTGGAGTGAGACACCCATTTAGCATCAGCAACATAGGCAGGCTGTGATACATATACCATCTCTTGAACGATGGACTCTTACTGTATGAAAAAAACTAAAGTAATGCCAATTCAGAAATTAGAAATGTTCTGAAATGCAAGAAAAATATTTTGATTCTCGAAATGGTTGCCCAGATGGATGATGGAAAAAGAACAGAAGAGCTGGTCAAACCCTTGTCGCTATAAAAGGTCAGAAGAGAATAACAGCAAACTCCAGCTTTTGTAGCCTTTTCTGTAACAACAAAAAATGACGTTTATACGTGTACTTTTGGTTAAAAGCAAACCAGACTAGCCCTCCCTTTCCCAGAATAGTCACAATCATAAGCCACTCTTAGTGTTTTTTGCTTAACAAGTTGTAAGCACTCAGCAAAATGGAAAACATTAAAGTACACAAATAAAACAACGTTTTTCTCTCCATAGAAGTGCCCATTCTTTCCAGTAATATCTACTGCCTGATCAGAATTCAAGAGGTCCCTGGAGGAGTTCAAGAAATGTGTAGACATGCCACCTCAGGACATGGTTTAATGGCCATGGTGGTGTTGAGTCAATGTTTGGACTCAATGACAAGCCCTTTTCCAGCCAAAATTATTTCAATTCCATAGAGAGGATCCAATTTTATTCACAATTTACTTTTTAAAGTATGTTTTAAAATAAAGCAATAACTATAAATAAATAATAAACAAGCAAACAAATAATAATAAGAAGAAAAAGGCTTTAAAACTGAATGGACTCAATTTAAGAAGCATGGAAGGGAATTTAGTAAGATGTGAAATATTCAGAGCAGTAGTAGGTGTTTTTTGTAGTCTTGTCCTTGGAATCAGGCAGCAGCAATTGAGTTTGCACACAGCAGCGAAGCACATTTCTAAAGAGTACGTGCCATGGTTTATTTCCCTGTATAACAAAGCAAACATGTTTGGGTATTAGCTTTTGTTCCCTTTTGTATCCTTCCCTCCCATTTGTCTTTCCCCACTGTCAGCAATACTGCTTCTAATTGATGAAGATGAAAATATAACTTTAAAATACTAAATATATTGAAAATCATGTGAAATCTGAGAGCATTTTCATTTCAACCACCTAAAGAATAAACAAATAAATAAACCTATTAGTCTTTTCTTCTTCTTTTTTTCTTCTTTCTTTTTTTTTTAATGACATAAGATCACCAGCTGATTTAGAAAAATAATTCCTCTGTGTTGCAGTAATGCACAGCTGGGTGTGAGACAGAATGGTGGGTGAGAGCTGATTGAATAATATTTCTCTTTGAAAAAATGGCCTGTTAATCCAATCAGCAGCAGGTTTTACTTTGAAGAGTATTTTCTGCGGCAGAATTGCATGCCCTGTGTTCTCAGCTTCTCTGGCTGCAAAGATGGTCATAAAATTGTAGCTGGAACCTGGCTGGAAAAAAATAATATAATAAACCTGAAACTTTTCTTTGTGTGATTTCACAGCTTGTGAGCTTCCACTCTGAAGGTAAGACGTTGCTTTGCTGTAGGTTTGCAGAACCCCGATCCTGGAATTTTTTAGTACAGGCTCATAACCTCATACATTAACACCCTACCATAGTTAGCTAATATCCTAAGGGAAAATGTCTATTTGTACAAAACCATTTAATTCTTAAAAAGTTAAGGAACAAAGATCTGTTACACTGAGGAAATAAAAGAGAATAATTAGGCTGCCTTTGTAGAAATGAAGCAAAACTTAGTCAAGCAAAGTGATAGTTTGGGTACAGGCTTTCAGCACTCTAGAAATGTATTTTTCATTGCACTGTGCACCATTATGACTTCTAGATTATCCCTAGTAACAGTTGGACTTGACAATCTTAAGGGTCTTCTCCAACCTTGATGTTGCTATGATTCTATTCTATGATTCTGTATTGGACCTCCTCTGATCATACCTCACAGATTAAACAATTCCCTTCCACAGATTCCCTGTAAAAAATAGCACTGAATGAATAACCTCAGACATTCTTGTCAGCAATGTGTGGCTGACACTTGCAGTTGCAGTCAGAATAAACCTCTGTGTGATCTCCACCAAAAAGTTTTAAAAGATAACCTCTTCACTATAATCAATGACCCTAAAAATGGCTGTGAAGTTAAGACAGGCAGAGAAATGGTATTTGGAGAAGAAAAAAGCATGGGGAAGGGGGAAATTTCTATGGGTACAGACATTAAAAGTAAGGCCAGAAAGCTCAGAGGTCCTGCCTTCCATTGTGTTGCTCTTAATATGCCACAGCCTTTGAACAAGAGATTGTTCAACAAAACACTCATCATTTTGTACCATAGAAAGCTACTTTGTTCGTATCGCTCTACTTCCAGCTGCTCCCCCAGGAATTAATATCCCTCTTGTTGGAAGACCTACACCAACATACTCCTCAGAAAATGTTATAATGCTTACTCATCCACTTGTTTTGATGACATTTTGAGATAAGTATTGCTGATTGTAGCTAGTGAAGACAAATTTGTTTCTTCAGGGGGTTGTGTAATATAAATTTTGCAGTTCTGAAATATGCAGTAACCTTTGTGCTGTTCTTTAAGTCTTCTGTGCTAGTGTGGGTTAGTTGTTTAGTTTTCTAAGTAATGTGGTGTATGAGCACCATTCAGCAATATTATGAAGAAAATAATAAAGATACCTTAGTACAAACCCTGATGTATTGTAATAAAGTGTTAGAAAATATGTTCATTTTTAATTGTTTCATTTCTGGGATTATGTCTGCCCAAGGCAAGAGAGAATTGAGGATGTATTTCTCTGGTGTGCAAAAACATTCATTCAGAATATATGCAAATCAGCCAAACATTCTCATAAACAGCAGTGCTGAGCTGATAGTTAATGACAGTAAAAGCTGATAACTTAATGATGAAGAAAAAAAAAATACCATGCCTAATTAATAGGCTATAACACTTACAAGAGAAATGGATGTTTCAGATAAAATCAGATAAAATCAGATAAAATCCTTAACTCTCATGTAACTGTGAAACACAGCATTTGAGAGGTGGTGTATTTTTAGTTCAGAAGTCAAGAAATAGTCCTGAAATGGGGAGAAATTATTTGTAAAGTATAGGAGATGCTTGATGGAAGTCAGGATGGCATCCCTAAGAGGACATCATGCCTGACAAATTTGGTGGCCTTCTACAATGATATTATAGCATTAGTGGGTAAGGGAAGAACAACTTCTGCAAAGCATTTGGCACTGTCCTTTGTCTCTAAATTGGAGAGACATGGATTTTATGGATAACCAGCAGGTGGATATGGAACTGGGTGGATAGCTACACTCAAAGTATTGTGATCAAGGGCTCAATATCCAAGGGGAGATGAATAATGAGTGGTATTTCTCAGGGGTTTATAGTGGGGTGGTGTTGTTAAACACTTTTGTTGGTGACACGGACAGTGGGATCAAGTGTACCCTTGGCAAGCTTGCTGACAGCATCAAAATGTCTGGTGAAGGAAAGGATGTCACCTGGAAGGGCCTGGACAATTTTGTGAGGTGGGCCCACATGAAACTCTTTAAATTCAATAAGGTCAAGTGCAAGGTCCTTCATATGGGTTGAGGCAATCCCAAGCACAAGCTAGGCAATGAGTGGAATGAGAACAAACCTGTTGAGAACCTGGGGGTGCTGGTGGATGAAAAATAGAATATGAATTGGCCTTGTGCACTCACCACCCAAAAAGCCAACTACATCCTGTAGTGCATCAAGAGAACTGTGCCCAGTATGTTTTAAACTACTGGTTAGTGGTTCTGCTCCCTACTTGGCTCTGGTGAGACCTCACATGCAGTCCTGTGTCCAGATTTAGGCCACTAATTTAAGAAAGACATAAACCTGATGGATTTGGTCCAGAGGAGGGACACATAGATGATTAGAGAGCTGAAGCACCTCTTCTGTGAAGAAAGGCTGAGATAGTTGGGATTGTTCAGCATGGAGAAGAGAAGGCTCCAGGGAGACCTTATTGTGGCTTCTAATATTTCAAGGGGGCCTAAAGGAAAGATGGGAAGTTTAGTGATAGGATGAGAGGTAACAATTTAAAATTGGAAGAAAGTAAATTCAGATTAGTTATTAGGAAACATCTTTTCTGTGAGGGTGGTGAGAAATGGGAATGGATAGCCCAGAGACTGTGAATCCCCCTCTCCCCGGAAATGCTTAAGGTCAGGTTGAATGCGGCTTTGAGCGACCTGGTATAGTAAGTGGTGTCCCTGTGCATGGCAGGGGGCTTGGAACTAGATGATGTTGAGGTCCCTTCCAACCCAAACCATTCTATGATTCTATGATGCACAATAGGTTATAACAGTTACTTAATCAATTCTATAACTTGTAGACAGGAGTTCCTGCTTCCAGTAAGCTAAATCTTAATGATCTACTTGTGGGGCAAAATTTTCCTCACCCAGTGACATGCCAGAACCTTCTAGGAAAATTGATTAGGCTGACCATGACATGAAGATGCAACATGGAAGAGCAAATAATATTGTAGTAAGAATCAAGTCGATGAGAAAATCATGAGTGTAGTTTAATGCACAAAAGGGTTTGTGACCGAAAACATATAGGAGGAAACTGTCACATAAGAAAGGAGAAATTCATAGACAGGAAGTGGGAAGATTTCCTCTTGAAAAAGAGAGAGTGTGTCTTTTAATGAAGCTGATGCTATAAAGGAAAAAATCATTGTGGGAAAATGCTATTAAAAGATTAATTTTGCCATCACCATCATCTTCTCTCTTTGATAGTAAAAATCTTCAGGGGGCATTTGTTATTTACCTCTTCTCTTGGTCACATAAATTGAATTATATTGAGTGGGATATTCAAGTCACATAAAAGTCCAGAGATCTCATGGCTTTCAAATTACACTTAAGTGTTTACTTAATGGAGCCAACAGGCTCTCAAAATAGGTTCAAAATTAAGAGGATTGAAGAAACACTAAAACATAAATTGATTAAAAAAAAAAAACCCAAACCAAAACTGGTTGTGTGTAAATTGGTAGTTTTATGCAAGAATGTTCCAGGAGTAAACAGGGTCTGAAAGAGAAACAGCAAACAAACAACAAAAAAATCCCTGCAGCTTCACAACAGCCTACACCTTTCTCTTGTGCCTATATGATCGCAGCAGGGAAAAGAGGGCTCCAAAACTGCTGAGAGCTGAAATAGCTTCTGCTCAATCAACTCATACAGATCTTGCCTCTTATTTTAATTTAGTGGAGGTAAGTGAACGGAAGAGGTTTTAACATACTGAATGATAATCAGCAAGGGATGATTCTCAAAAGGTTTGGAGTTGCGTTGGAACTTATCAGAAGTGATTTAGTCGCAGCATCTCAACTAAAAGGCCCAGAAGAACGAGTTTCTGAAAAGATTTCTTGTGCTTCCTGGTTCACCTAGATCAAAATTATTACAGGAAAGCTTGCACTTTACCCAAAACACTGCAAAGAAGATTATTGATAGTAGTCATTAAAAGGGACAGGTGTTTTTTCTGGCTGTTGGAACAGCTGGCAGCATAATTCAGTCCGATTAATATGTAAGGATTCACATATGGGTGGGTGTTTTATGGATGGCTGGAACAAGTGACAACATTTAACAAATGACCTAAAATTCGTCTCAGGGTGTTTCTGTTTCTAGTCCTGTGAAACCCGAGGGTTCTACGAGCTTATCTGTGTTTGAGGACTGACTTTTAGATGCATATTCATGTTTATTATGTTTCTTAATAAGCAGGAGGTACTTCTGAAGTTTGTGGTGCCTTCAAATCAGTATTAAAAGAATGCAAAAAACACCAAACCAAAAAAACACTCTACCAAAATAAAGAAACCAGCATCAACATCCTAAATGCAATCAGAAAACAAACTAAACACTTGTTTTAGCAGATGACAAAAACGAACATAAAATTATACATAGATTGAAATTAATGCAGAGAATTCTGTGTCTGGAATGAGCAGCACGAAAGGTATTTCAGTGAGAGAGAACAGAGGGCCAGTCTGAGCCAGCACACTTTAACTGCTATGTGTTGCATGAAAGAGCAAAACTAGAAGGCTTTCTAAACAGTTTTCTAAATATGAGCTACTTAGTGTATTACATTTATTATAATGCCTATAAAATTGCACACTGCATTTTACTTCCACCTCACCACAGTTGCGCTCCAAGTCCTCAGTCACAAAAGGGGAAACAAGCTTATTTTCCTTTGCTTTGGCTTTGTGCACATCAGCATTGTTTTAACCTTCTGCACTCCTGGGGTCTGAGGCTTGCAGATTTTAAAGCCTTTCCACTAGGATACTATAAACACATTTGAAGGAGTGGCATGTACTACATGTGGGGAAGCATAAGTCACACATTAAAACCCCTGAGAGTGAGCAGCAGCTGCTGTAGGCAAATATTTGTATGCACCTGAGCAGCTTCTCAGTTAAGGACCTCTCTAAGTGAAGTGTGGAGCTCAGCTTAGCACTTTCAACACAAATCCATCCTTTTTTTTTTTTTTTTTAACTTTTGGCTGGATTTACTTCTCCAGCTGCAGAATAAACTGCTTGGTTATAAATGTTAGCCATTAACTGTGGCAGTTAGCACAAGGAAGATTGCCCTCATATAACAATACATGATAGAAATTACTGCGTCTCGCCTATGTGACATCTCCATGAGCCATTAAGAGCAGAGAGGAATTCTGCGTTTAACCTCAAGGACACAGAGATTGGCTGGTTTGTGTCTCAGACTTCACTGGCTCTCTCATTGTTTTATGTTATCAGTATCAAAATAAATAGACATCATGACAAGTGATGTTTTGAAATTGGCTTGAACTAAAAAGAATCCTCACAATTTCAAATTCATAGAATAGAATCATAGATACATAATTGATACAAAAGACCTCTAACATCAAGTCAAACCATCAACCGAACACCACCGTACCCCACTGAGCCATGTCCCAAGGTATCATGATGTCTCTATGTTTTTTGAAACCCTCTAGGGATGGTGGCTTCAATGCTCCTCTGGGCAGCCTCTTCCAATGCCTGACCATGCTTTCAGTAAAGAAATTTTCCCTAATATTAAATCTAAACCTCCCCTGAAGCAATTTGAAACCATTCCTTCTTGTCCTATCACTACTTCCTTGGGAGTAGAGACCAATATCCACTTTACTCCAATCTCTTTTCAGGTAGTTGTGGAAAGCCTGCTTTTCTCATAACATTTTCTCTCTAGACCCTTCACCAACTTTGATGCTGTTCTCTGGCAAGCAAGATGAAAACCATGTTTTCATATGTCCAGTTCTGGAGTCCCTATGACAAGAGGGATGTGGAGGTGCTGGAATGTGTCCAGAGAAGGGCCACAAGGATGATCAGAGGGCTGGAGCACCTCTCCTATGAGGACAGACTGAAGGAGTTGGGGCTGTTCAGTCTGCAGAAGAGAAGGCTCTGAGGTGACCTCATTGTGGCCTTCCAGTATCTGAAGGGGGCCTACAGGAAGGCTGGGGAAGGACTACTCGGGATCTCAGGGAGTGATAGGACTAGGGGGAATGGAATGAAGCTGGAGGTGGGGAGATTCAGGCTGGATGTGAGGAGGAGGTTCTTCACCATGAGAGTGGTGGAGCCCTGGAATGGGTTGTCCAGGGAGGTGGTTGGGGCCCCGTCCCTGGGGGTGTTTAAGAGCAGGCTGGATGAGGCTCTGTCCAGCCTGCTCTAGTGTGGGGTGTCCCTGCCCATGGCAGGGGAGTTGGAACTAGATGATCCTTGTGGTCCCTTCCAACCCTGAATGATACTATGATACTATGATAACTATGTTTAACTTTACTCAAACAGTTCAGTGTTTTCCAAGTCCCCCTCAATGTATCTAATTTTAATTTTAATGTGGTTTTGTTTTTTTTTTTTTTAATGCTAAGATGTAAGGTTAGATGAATCTTCTTCTATTATGTATTTAAGTTCATTAATTTACTTTTTTTTTTTTTTCCCTAGGCATATTTTACAAATACAAATTAGAGAAGTTAACATAAAAAAACAACAAGAAGCAAGACTTGATTTTCACAGAAATATTTTGGCTTGGCAGATGAGGATTTTAATCACAAAAATCATCTGTAGATTAAAACTAAGCTGAAAAATTATTCATACTGCCTTGGACCAAGAGGATTAAGGGAATATTGGGACAAAAATAATTTTGCTTTGAGAGAGTGAAATATTTTGTTTTGTTCAAAAGAGGCCTCTTTTTAAAAATTTAAGACAATAAGTAGGCAAAATGAGCCTAAAATTTGGAACAGCCAAGAATACTAAAATGGTAAAGTGAAACTAACTACAGCACTTTATGATTTACTTATTTATTTATTTGTTATAATTTTAACAATCATAGAAAGGGAATTTAACTGCAACTCACAAATTCTTTGGCTGACCATTTTCTCAGTTTAGTATATAATAACCTGCAGCTAAAAGTATCAGTTCTACCTGTGTGAAGGTGTGAACTGAAAACAACCCTTAATCAAATGGCCAGGTCCTAGCACCCAGCTCATACATACATATCATGATCTGAAATCCAAATGTAATGATACCCCTTTTTCAACTTGCTAGAGCATGAAATAAGCTCAGGCAGAATTTCTCTCTTCTTTGTGGGTAGAGAAATCTGGGTTAATTCTCTCCTTCCTTTGCCTTGACCTTTGATATCTAAGGAAGGCTTCTAGCATTATTACTTTCTGCAAAGATCTCCCTGTCTTGACTTGGACTGGGGCAGCAATTTTATATGTGTAGGACTCCACGCTCTCTTCTTTACTCTAAGTAGTATGAAGTAGCTCAGGTCAGACTGGTTTGACCTGAAGGTTCATGTGTGGAATATTGAAGAACTGAAAGAGAAAAGGTGGAATAGCATTTTTTGGTGTGGGGTTGTTTTTTCTTTTCAATAACAGTCTATTTTTCTCATGAAAGCTAAACTAATTTCTGAAGATGGTGTGTGTGGTTCAGACTTCTGATTTCCCTCTAGAGCCAAGCTGTTTTTCTTTGTCACTATAAAAAAACCCCAAACAAATACACAACAAAAAAGAACCAAAACCAAAGAAACCAAGCAGGCACCAAGTTTCATGCTGGCTTTGTTTAGTTCAAAGTATTTACTTTTATTTAGATTTATTTATTAGTAACATTAGAACCTATTTCTCTTCAACATTTAGTTCCCCCATTTTTATCTTTGCTCAATTATATCAATGGAATGCCACAATGATATGAAACAGTGGTGCAGTTAAACGTTTAAAGGCATTTGGAACTGAGTGTTATTAACTATGGAGTGCTAGGGAAAAAGATAGGAATTTATTTTTGGAAAGGGAAAAAATCCATGATGAACTAACTTTTGAATTGAATTTATTGCACACATTGCACCAAATCTGGAAGTACATATTGAGTAAAAAGGGCAAAAAAAAAAAAATCACAGTGATTCGAGGATCATTCAAACTGTGTCAGAGGTGAGAAACAGGGTTGTATTTTCTCAGAATGTGGTAGGTTGAAAATAAAGAGATGGATAAGTAAAGGATGAAAAAGGACAAAGTTGTTTCTCAGTGCTTATTCTGAGGAAGATCCACAGCTTATTGACTGCCTTCCCCAAGCCATAAAGACTGGATTTTTTTTTTACTGGATTTTTTTTTTACTGTTCTAACATGAAATTAGATGGGCAAAGAATGGTGGTAATTGCCTGTGAGAGACTAAAAGTTGGCTCTCCTGGTGTGACTCAACAAAGATAAAATCACTTGCTGCTTGCCCAGACAATATGTGTTGGGCAGAGCCACTGGAGGTAAAGTGGCTCAGTTGGTAGCACATAAGACCCTTAATGGGAAGGTCATGAGTTCAAGCCTGCAGTGGGCAGTAGTGTCCTCCCTACTCTAGTCATGAGGTCTGTGGTGATAGGTTGGACTTGATGATCTTTGAGGTCTCTTCCAACCTTAGTGATACTGAATACTGAAGGTGCAAAAATCATGTAAGAATCCTGTCTACCAATCCTGGATGCAAATCACCTTGTGATTTCATCATGATAACACTGGACTGCAGCTGGCCTACAACAATGGGCCAAGGACCCAGCCATCAAACCTTCAGGACAAGATCTAAGGATGTTTTCCTGGCCCCTGAATTCCTGAGGGACAATACTTGGACACATACCTAAGGACTAAAAACTGTATAAAAGACTTGAGCCACTACTGGTTTGTTGAAGAAAAATGTGGGGGTCTGTGTCCCCCGGACTGGATGATTAGAAAGAAGAAAAATGCAGGAGAAAAACGGAGAGGAAGGAAAACACAGGAGAAGGACCATGCCGCTGAGAAGGAAAAGCCCAGGACAATGCTGCTTTGGAGAAAAGAGGCCGTGGAGCCTGGAAGAAGCAGTCTGAACCCTTTCTCTGTATCCTAAGTTCTGTCTGCTGCAACTCACTGAGCTGAAGAGGCTGCCCAGAGGACCACATCTCTTCTCTAGCCAAAGCCTCAGCACCCTCCCTCTACAGACCCAGGCTGCCCAGAGGACCACAGCTCTTCTCCAGCAAATGCCTCAACACCGTTTCTCTACAGACCCAACATCTCCTGCAGCACCTTTCCTCCACAGACTAAAACTGTCTTGGGGGGGTGAGGGGTGTGGTAGTATAATTCCTTTCCTCTTCTCTCTCTCTTTTCTCTCTCCCTCTCTATTTTCTCTCTCTCCCTTTCTTATTTCCACTTAATTTATGTAATAAATAGCCTAGCTGTTGATATTTTGGCCTCTTTTGTGCCTCTAATTTCACAACATGGGAATATTCTAAAAGAACTGAGTCTCTTTCCCTCTCTGGACTGAGACATTAATTTGGCATAGTCGACATTGTCTTATTTAATATCCATAGAATTGTTTTGATTGGAAAAGACCTTTAAGATTCTGTGAGATGAGTATAAGGAGGAGGAGGAAGCTTCAGACTGAGAAGTACTGCATCCTCAAAATTGCTTTACCTGAACAGATGTTCCAAGAATAAGCCAAAAGGCAGAACACTGAACTTCAGATGGTGCAGCTCCAAACTCCTCCATATTGCTCACTATGCCTTCCAGATATTACTGTGGCCTGCCTGAGAAATCCAGGGTCTTATCATCAAGAATTCAGTTACTCATAGACCTGCCATAAAAATGGGTACTCCAACTACATCTGCAAGTTTATACTTCAAATGTAAGACTGGAATATCCAATGTTTGTAACTGTCCTTTAACTTAAGTGAAACTGTGCTCTGGAGTGTAATGGAAAAAAGAAAGATAATGATGAAGATATCTTAATAACATGCAAGTTTTTGTGAGCCTAGGAAAGAATCAAATATGCCTGTAGTTCAGGTTGAATTAAGGAGAAAGGTTTACTGCAATGCTTTTGGTGTTGATAGTACTTTTCATTCTTTTTTTGCGTGTTCATCAGAGCAGGAAGGATCATTTATGAATTATGAATGCTTGCAAATTTCAAATACTTTTGCAAATGCCTTAATTTTCATAATGATGAGAAATTTGTAATAATGAAAAACATTTTAAAATTCATTAAAATTTTCTGTTTCAGAAAAAAATTTTTTAAGCTGGTCTTGTTACCATTTGAAAAAGTTATCCTGAAAAGAAAAAAACAAACCACCACCCCAATAAAAAAAATAAATCATTAAACCTCTCTGCTTACCTATGTGTTCAACATTAGAGAGGAATTGATTAGCCTAAAATACTGATCACAGAATTTTAGAAATATTCAGGTTGGAAAAGACCCTCAGGATCACCAAGTCCAACTGATAACCCTACTCTACTCTACAAGGTTCACCCCTAAACCATAACCCCAAACACCACATCCAAATGACCTTTAAACACATCCGTGGCTGGTGAATCAGCCATCTCCCTGGGCAGCACATTCTGATGTCTGACCAGTTTTGATGTGAAAAGATTTCCCCTAATGTGCAGTCTAAACCTCCCCAGTAGCAGCTTGCAGCTATTCCCTCTTGTTCCATCACTATTTACATGTGAGAAGAGACCAACACCAGCAACTCTTCAATGTCCTTTCAGGTATTCATAGAGAGCAATGAGGTCTCCTCTCAGCCTTCTCTTTTTCAAACTAAGCAGTACCAGCTCCTTCAATTGCTCTTCAAAGATTTATTCTCCACACCTTTCCCCAGCTTTGTTGCCCTCGTCTGCACTGACTCCAGCACCTCCACATCTCTCTTGTATTGAGGTGCCCAAAACTGAACACAATACTCAAAGTGTGGCCTCAGCAGAGCTAAGTATAAGGGGACAATCACCTCCACACTCCTGGTGATGGCTGAATTGAAAAATTTCAATAAATTCATTAAAACATTGAGCAGATGGAATAAATGGCCAGGTTAAAGGCTGGCCTTGGTAAGCTGTACACAAATTTATCACAGTAAAAATAAAGTCACATAAGCACATTTACTAAAACAACCAGAAATCTAAGTTACATTTACTACAGCAGTAACTTGAATTTTGTGTTGTAGGTGGGCTGTTACAGTCATAGATGGCTGAGGCTGCCAGTTAAATGATTAAATCAAAAATTCAATATTCGTTGAGAAGAATATCTTATAATTTCTCTGAAGTATTTCCTAAAGCCCTATGGTACTACTATACAATATGTAAATCAGATTAATATAGGACCATAGTCTCCAGGACTGTCAGAACAGGCGCTCCCTGCAGTATTAATGTCCACAAAACCTGATTTTTAATATATTCATGAACAATGAAGGAAATACATGTTGCATGCAAAAATAGCTGCACCTTTTGGAAGGACAACCAACCAGATGCTTTCATTTCTAGGCTGACAACCATGGGGATGCAAGGAGAGTGAGGTGTTAGTCCTGGGACTTTACACCTAGGATTTTCAGTAATAAATGTTGCTGTGTTAGCAGTACATATGAAATTTTTTAAACCAAGCTTGACCTCTCCTTTAAGGATAATTTTTTCTTTGTGCATGCCTATTTACAGGTTAAAGTATCTATGGTGGTGGATTTTTCATAGAACAATTGCTTTGTTTGAGATCATCTCTTATAAACCACAACATTTCATACCTTGCCTTATGGAACAATACTTTTAGAAAAGCTTTTGCTTTTGTCTTGTCAGGCTGAAACACTTTATAGTGTAGTAGTTTAGCTATGGTTTAGCTATGTCAAGCATCTCACAAGTTTGACCCATGGATGCAAGATCAGGGGATGGAAACAACCCACTTTCTTTTTTTTCAAGTCTATATACCAAGTAGAAGTACACTTTGTGTATAGTTCCTGTGTTACATTTTTCTTTATGTGCATAACAGAAATCTGTTTCAGAGAGATGGTTAAGGGTCTAGAGCGCAAGTCTTATAAGGAGTGGCTGAGGGAACTGGGGTTGTTTAGACCAGAGGAAAGGAGGCTCAGGGGAGACCTTCTCACTCTCTGCAATTATATGAAAATCAGTGGGGGGTGGGTGTGAGGGTTTGGCCCTTTCTCCCAAGTAACAAGCAACAAGACCAGAGGAAGTGACCTCAAGTTGTGCCAGACGAGGTTTAAATTGGATATTGGGAAAAAATTCTTCACCAAAGGAGTGGTCAAACCCTGGAATATGATGCCCAGAGAAGTGATGCAGTGATCATCCCTAGAAGCATTTCAAAGCATGCACAACCTCCAAGGGCAATCTGTTTCATTTTCTCACCATCCATACTGTAAAGAATTTCTTTCTAATATCCAGCCATTCCCTTAGTGATTGGTGAGTGTCAGGGTGAATAAAAGTAGCAGAATTACTTTCTATTGATTGAAATGTCATCTTTGTCATTATGATACATTTTTCAATGCAAGATTAAGAGAAAAAAAAGTGATGCCTACCATTGTTATATTTATGTGCACATATATACACACAATCCAAACTGCAACTTTTTTGTTGTAGTTAAAAGTATTGTAGCCTGAAGCAACAGAAGAAACCTATTGAGTTGTGTAAATGCCATGTTGTGTATTATGTTTCTTGAATGGGATTAATAGGTGACCAGAGGCTGATGGTTGATTGTTTGACTTATATGTGTATTTTATGTACAACATTCAAAGAAACAGCAGTTTCTTCTGTTTCCCATTACATGTGAAATAAGGATTGTTAATTGTAAGAGGTATTACAGTCTAAATAATTTCACTATTCAGCACATGCAAAACAGTGGATGAAGTGAGAGCTATGAATCAAAAATGAATTAGTACATTTAGGAGACTTTAGCATTGATGGTCATTTTCTGGTAGGAACATTGCCATTATTTCAGGCTACCTGGTAGTGCTTTCTAGCATGAAGTTTTATGGGAATCACAGAACAACACAGAATCACAGTATGTTAGAGACTGGAAGGGACCTTGAAAGATCATCCAGTACAACCACCCTGCCAGAGCAGATCACACAGGAACACATCTAGGTGGGTTTGTTTCTGTTACTGAGAACCTGTCTTCACAGGGCATCCTGCAGTATAGTGGAAAGTGAGCTGAAGCGCTGAAGGATACCAGAGGAATGGGAGGAGATTTCCCACTGAACACCATCTACTCTGTATACACAAAGATCACAGAACCACAGAATGGTAAGGGATGGAAGGGTCTTACAGAGATCATTTAGTCCAACCCTCCTGCTAAAGCAAATTCACCAAGACCAGGTTTTGAAAGTAGAGAAGGAGACGTTACAGCCTCTCTGGGCAGCCTGTTCCACTGCTGTGGGTGAACTTCTCTTCCACAGAGCCATTTCAGTGATCCTCTTTTAAAGCAGAATAACCTTGTTGACTCATTGCTTCAAAGAGGCTCTGTGCAGGTACAATAGTGCTCCTTCTTTTTTTAGGATTACAGCCCTAAGATACAAATCAACCCTTTTGCTTGTTTGGGGTTATAGAATAGAATAGAATAGAATAGAATAGAATAGAATAGAATAGAATAGAATAGAATAGAATAGAATAGAATAGAATAGACCAGGTTGGAAGAGACCTTCAAGATCATTGTGTACAACCTATCACCCAACACCACCTAATCAACTAACCCATGCAACCAAGCACCCTGTCAAGTCTCCTCCTGAACACCTCCAGTGATGGTGACTCCACCACCTCCCCGGGCAGTCCATTCCAATGGGCAATCACTCTCTCTGTGTAAAACTTCCTCCTGACCTCCAGCCTGAACCTCCCCTGGCACAGCCTGAGACTGTGTCCTCTTGTTCTGGTGCTAGCTGCCTGGGAGAAGAGACCAACCTCTGCCTGTTTACAACCCCCCTTCAGGTAGTTGTAGAGAGCAATAAGGTCACCCCTGAGTCTCCTCCTCTCCAGGCTAAACAGCCCCAGCTCCCTCAGTCTCTCCTCATAGGGCTTGTGTTCCAAGCCCCTCGCTAACTTTGTTGCCCTTCTCTGGACTCGTTCCAGCAAGTCAACCTCCTTCCTAAACTGAGGGGCCCAGAACTGGACACAGTACTCGAGGTGTGGCCTAACCAGTGCAGTGGGGTTTCTTTGGTTGGTTTATTTTTGTTTGTTTGTTTGTTTTTTGCTTTTGGTTCGTTGGTTGGTTTAGTTTGTGGTATTATGGTGAAAATCTTTTCAGCTAGGGCATAGGATGGAGACCTTTTTTTTCCGCATTCCTCCATCCTTACTTGAGAGGTTCACTTGACCTTGAAAAGCTGTAGCTTCTTTTCCGTGTATTGGGGATAAGATGGAGATCCTAGGAAAAGATGGTAATGTCAGAAATTACAGCCCCATAAAGCCCTTAATTCTCATCATAAAAATAATATATAAAGAAGAGAACTATGAGGGTGCCTTACATATTGCATTGTCAGGTTTAGGAGCAGTGCAATAAAATTTACAATGCCTTTTTATTTGATAGTGGGGAAGAAAGAAACAAAGAAACTGTAGCTTAAAAACTGCCCTGTTATAAACAAGTGAGGTTTTCTGAGAGTGAAAAAAGGGAAGCTGGGAGCTTGGAATTCTGAGGTTTGGGGCTTTTACTACATCTTTAAAACAATGTTGCTAAGAATCCCAGATGTTCACTCCAGGTGAAGTTTTCAAATCCATAATGGCTAAAATTTAAAAATTTTGTTTGTTATGAGCCAAATGCCTTTGAGAATGCAAATAGCACTAATAACTTTATGATCTTCTAAGAGCACAATCAGAGAGCACATAAAGAGCTCATTTGGGCAGGAGGCAGCAGATGATACCTCAAACATGTTGTGGCCAAGGGGAATTTTCCTGCTGGTACAAATGAAGACAAGACTTCACCCAGTTTCGCCAGAAAAAAATTGTCACCTCTCTTTCTGAGCACTAATAGTCATCTTCATTGCTACCACTTTCCAGTCTGACTATGACTGGCTTTCATGGCTACAAGTCTAACATTCCTTTCTGTGCTCAGTGCACAGAAGTTACACAATCATAGAATCACAGAATGTTAGGGGTTGGAAGGGACCTCAAGAGATCATCCGGTCTAACCCCCTTGCCAGAGCAGGGTCACCTAGAGCAGATCACACAGGAATGCATCCAGGTGGGGTTTGAATGTCTATAGAGAGGGACACTCCACAACCCTGCTGGGCAGCCTGTTCCAGTGTTCTGTCACCCTTACAGTGAGAAAATTCTTCCTCATGTTTCCATGAAACTTCCTATGCCTCAACTTCCACCCATTGCCTCTTGTGCTGTCATTGGGCATCACCACACAGAGCCTGGCTCCATCCTCTTTGCACTCACCCTTTACATATTTATAAACATGAATGAGGTCACCCTTCAGGTTCCTCCTCTCCAAGCTAAAAAGACCCAGCTCACTCAGTCTCTCTTAAGGAAGATGTTTGACTCCCTTAATCATTTTATTAGTTCACTGCAACTCCCACTGACAGGACTTGGCTTGAATCAAAGTCATATTATTGCTTCCCAAAGTGACTGAAATGATGGTTACTTTATAATCACAAACATGTCATATATGGCATAGCAAGCAGGTCCAAAATTACCTTTTTTTCACTTAAAGACAGATATTAGCTTCACTATTTTCTTAAAAGCCTTGCTGAAGATGCTTTATGTACAAGGTATTGTATATGAACATGGGAACAGGAGTAGAGCATATATAATAAAGAAAGATACAAGAAAGCAAACATAAAGATAAACTTTCAAGGACAAAATAGGTCAAGATGTACACAGAGGTGTTTGAAGAATAAATTAGAACAACTTTTCTTTCCCCTATAGTCACTCAACTGCAATGGACTATTTTACCTAGGAGGGACAGACTTAGTCTTATCACACTGGGGTACTTGGTGCCATGGGTTAGCTGTTTGGGTGGGTTGGATTGGTTGATGGGTTGGACGCGATGATCTTGAAGGTCTCTTCCGACCTGGTTTGGTTTATTCTAAATAAACACTTTACTGGCCATCAGAATATGCTGAAGAGTTAGGCATCTAGCAGAAGCACTTTTTAGTCCTGCCTAGTTACTGACAGACTTTTATTACATGAGTTTTGTATTGAATAGATATAATTACACATAAAACAGAGGCCATGTATCATCCTTACAAAGGAAACACTGACATGCTGTAGTACATGAGAGGTTGAGGAAGCTATCATTTGTATGTGTTTACTTGCAAAACTGTGGCTCATTGAAATAGCTCAGTTTTTTTTTTACTTCAGAAATTCATGGTGCCCTGGTAAATATTTTTATACATGGTTAATCTTTCATACTTCATTACATGGGCAAAAAGTAAGTCTATCAGAAATTTAAAAAACAGCAGTTGTTGTTCTGGAAGGCAGCAGATGCTGACTATTTCACAGATGCCTTCCTCCCATTTGTTTGGTTTCACCACTGACGTGGAGATAACTGAAACACATTTTCCAGACCTCAGCAGTGTACTTGATCAGCACTCTGGTGGCAGATGAGCCGCAGTGGAATGGTGTCCAACAGGTGTGAAAGGGCAGAACAGGGTCTTCATTGGAGTGTTTTATGGATGTCTGCTAATTGCATCCTGCTGCTCCCAATACTCACATGGGAATCTCTCATTTGTCATATCTCCAACATGTGGTAAGGATGGAGGGACCCACTCTATGAAGAGAACTGCCCTCTTCCTTCTTCACAGCCTGACAAGTAGTTCACTTATGGTCAGATGGATTTGTTTCCAAAGGTAGTATGCAGCTATCAAACTGTGGAAGTGTGTGCATTCTCTTTCTGAACTTGTATCTGTCAAACTTTTACTGTACTTTTATTTTTTTAACAGAAGAAAGTAATAGATACTTTAATTCTATTTATTTATTATTTCATTACCTTTTTATAAGGGCTAGAATTTCAATAATTTCAGTCCTCATTTTACCTCTTTTATGCTTGAAACGGCTCATAGAGTAGATTTAATCACGAACCTCTGCCTTTCCCTGTGAATGGCATGCTACTTGGCTAAAATTCTTAAAGTTTTAGAGTAATTGAAATGTTGGATTGAATCTTAGGAAGAATTAACCACCAGTATTTTTAGAAAGTAAATGAGAGCTTTTCTACTTGTCAGTAGACTAGCCTTCTAAATGTCCTTTAAGATTTGTAGGCAGTGTCATTTTTAGTGAGTGCTCAGGGCAGTGTCAGCCTCTTGGATTTCCTTCACAACATACTTTTTGAACGCAATATGCAAAAAATCTTCAATATCCAGCCATAATGTCAGGGCACAATACTTTGCCATACAGTTTTGTCCTACTTAAGCAGATGCATAACTTTACTGAGTAAGCAGGATAATCATGCAGCATCTTAGGCAAACAGTTTTTATAGAATAGAATAGAATAAACCAGGTTGGAAGAGACCTTCAAGATCATCACGTCCAACCTATCACCCAACACCACCCAATCAACTAACCCATGTAACCAAGCACCCTGTCAAGTCTCCTCCTGAACACCTCCAGTGACGGCGACTCCACCACCTCCCCAGGCAGCCCATTCCAATGGGCAATCACTCTCTCTGTGTAAAACTTCCTCCTGACCTCCAGCCTGAACTTCCCCTGGTGCAGCCTGAGACTGTGTCCTCTTGTTCTGGTGCTGGCTGCCTGGGAGAAGAGACCAACCTCTGCCTGTTTACAACCTCCCTTCAGGTTGTTGTAGAGAGCAATAAGGTCACCCCTGAGTCTCCTCCCCTCCAGGCTAAGCAGCCCCAGCTCCCTCAGTCTCTCCTCATAGGGCTTGTGTTCCAAGCCCCTCACTAACTTCGTTGCCCTTCTCTGGACTCGTTCCTGTTAGTACTGCCCCTAGACAGATAGTGAAGTCTGATAATTTCTTTTGGTTAAGCCTAGGACTAAAATTAACATCTGACAACTGAAAAGCATATAATAACCACTCTTTGCCACCCCCACCTACAAACCACAGCAGAGAATCTCTAAGTAAAGCATCCTTAAATATTGTTAACGATTCATCTACAGCTGATAAACACACTGAAATGGTGAGATATCAGCATATAGAGCTACAGTTACTTTTTCTTCAAAATTAATATAATTAAAAAGAGTTGGGAGAAAAAAAAAGAAAGCCATGAATTTACAAGTTCTTTCCAGCTAAACAGGATGGACTGCAGTGAGCAGCAGCTGCTGTAAAGCAGCTATTTCAAAGAGGTAGTTAATTGATTTAAAAGCCCACCCTGCAAATGCCATGCTCAAAAAAATAAGTATTTTTTTATAGTCACAGTAACTACCTCTAAGCGGGTCTGAAAGTTAGGGATCATGAAATGTAAAGTTGTCATTTTCATGCCACTGTTATGTCAGATGTTACATTAGCATGCTTTGTCAGTTAAAAAGATTAAAAAATAATTACATTATTATTTAGAGTTGATTTAGAGGACTAGGGATAGAAAGACAGCTTGGCACTGAATGAATATTTGTGCTTCTTCAGTCCTCATGCATTATTTTGTTAACATTAATGTCCAATGGTAAGGTTGTTCTGCAAGGGGAAGGAAAAAACAGAGCTGTCACCATATTTTAGTAACAAACATGCTTTATTTTTTATTGCAGTCTGAATGTCCAAAGCACTAACAAACTCCCTTTAATTCTCTAAAATTATCAGATTCCCACACTTTACAATATGCCTGTGATACACCCACATGTGCGAGCTGGGTGAAAAGAGGGTGCAACATCCTTAGGATGAAGACCCTCCTACAGCATTTGTGCCCTGTCCCACTCACAAGGCAATCACTTCCCACTGACACTTGTGATAAACACATACAGTTTACTTGCTATAAACCAAGGTTTATTTCTCTACTCCTTTGGCCATCTCTGTGAATTTCACACTGTTAGGATTATGAGAGAATATCCCTGTCAGCTCTGCCCCTTTGAACTCCTCAATTTGAACTAAAAGAGGAGCAAAAATATTTCCAGTCATCCTGCCACACTGGGAAGTTTGATCCAAAATGAGACTTACTAGCTTACTGAAAAAAGAGTGTAGGCAATGAATTATTCAGAGTTTCTAGTCAACAACCTTTTATACCCTGTTCTATCCCAGGATAGATGGTTCAGGTTTGAGTACTATGTTTGTCATAGTAAACTAAGCCCACTGCCCAAATCCCACAGTGACAGTGTTAAATGGCTTGTATATTGTTATGGCTTTCATTTAAGGCACCTAAAGTACAGAAATTCAGTAGCAGGGCTGTCCCTGAATTCTTAACTCATCCCCTTGTGTTTTCAGTTTTCATGAACTCAGAGAACTGGTGATGTTGGAAAGAATTACCCAGGCTGCAACAACACCAAGGCACAGGGGAATACATTAAGAACAGCTTCAGTGATGCAGCATTAACTCTGCATTTCCTTTATTTGTGCTTAAGTTATAACATTTCATGCAGTCTTGATTTTCAAGGAGATGATTTTAGAAAGGCAAATCCCACACCCATGGATTGGAGATTGTAAAGAAAGGAGTCTATTTCCCCAGTGTGATACTTCAGTTGCCACCATTACACTTAACCCAGTAGGAAATTAGCTG
Source organism: Melanerpes formicivorus (assembly GCF_026170545.1). Classification (NCBI taxonomy): domain Eukaryota; kingdom Metazoa; phylum Chordata; class Aves; order Piciformes; family Picidae; genus Melanerpes; species Melanerpes formicivorus. Next base: position 79,764 of record NW_027142617.1, on the reverse strand, counting down.
AGTATGTTTCTATGTACACTGGTTTAGGGTTTTTCTCTCATTTCTTCAATGTCTTTATAAAGAGACATTAAGGTCTTACAAATAGACCAACAAAGAAGTATCTTTTCAAATGACCTTAAATTTTTTTTCTCCCCATACCATATTTTAAATGCACAAGATAGTATTTAGAGGTAGTTTAGTAGTTAGTGGGCACTTTAGTAACAGGAACATAAGGCTCGAGGTGAGGAGAAAGTTCTTCACTGAGAGAGTCGTTAGCCATTGGAATGGGCTGCCCAGGGAGGTGGTGGAATCACTATCCCTAGAGGTGTTCAAGAGGGGATTGGATGTGGCACATGGTGCTATGGTTTAGTCATGAGGTCTGTGGTGATGGCTTTGACTTGATGATCTTTGAGGTCTCTTCCAACCTTGATGATTCTGTGATTCTGTGATAAGTGTTGTTCCACTGTGTTAAGGTCTGACTTACACCTGATCAGACTGGGCCCCTTGAGTCTTTAAAAATACAGTCCTAAAAGCACTGACCTTTTCAAGTTTGTTACTATAACTGCCACATCTTTAAATCAGGTATTTTTTGGAGTCCAAGAAACCCATTTTTTTTTATTTCTGTTAATAAAAATAGTGTCATGGGGAGATGTGAAGTAAGATCAAAGTGTTTGGCCTCATAAGAAGTAACAGTCTTACCACATTGGTGATGCCTTCATTTGGCAGTGCTCAAATCTCTGTTCTGCTTTTGAAATGTCATTCTCTATGAGTTCCTTCATTCAGAATCAAGCCCCTTGCTTCACTTGGAGTACTTTGTACAGGTCTGGAGCTCTCAGTACAGGAAGGACACGGACCTGATGGAGCAGGTCCAGATGAGGGCCATGAAAATGATCAGGGGGTTGGAGCACCTCTGCTATGAAGATAGGCTGACGGAGCTGGGGTTGTTCAGCCTGAAGAGGAGGCTCTGGGGAGGTGACTGGGGCCCCATTCCTGAAGATATTCAAGGTGAGGACTGACAATGCTCTGTGCAGCCCGATCTAGTTGAAGGTGTCCCTGCTGACTACAGTGGGTCTTGGACTAGGTGACTTGTAGAGGTCTCTTCCAAACCAGACCATTTTATGATTCTATGCTTCATATCTTAATAGATGTTTTCCCTCTGCTTTAGGTTATTTTTGTTTTAAAGCTATATATAGATGTATGTATATTTGGAGCCAAGAATTACTGTACCAGTCAGTTCTTAGCAGATATACTTATCCCAGGCACTTTAGTTGTTGCTGGGATGAAAAAACACACTTATTGGGATGAAATCCAAATGTATTATCTTACCATGTTATGGCATTAGTCATATCTCAGTTTCTGTGGTGTGAATTGTTAGGGCTCAAAAGAACCCTGATCTTTTTCCTGTGCAGTGGAATATCATAAGCTTTTATCATTTCCATGAGTTGCTTATTACACTGTTAATAGCTTCTAGCAATGGCTTTTTTTGGTTTTGTTTTTTTCTTCTTTTTTTCTCACAAAAGTGCTTCTCTTCTGTAGATAACTGCTTTTTGAGACTTCTGAAAATATTTGTTTACAGATCTTGAAGTTAACCCCAATTTTGCTGATCCACCTTACTATTTTTCTGAAGCGTCCCACATTACGTTATTATAAAAGTATTCCTAAAGAATGAAATGCTCAGATGTACATTAGCCTCAAGAATATAATGTTAAACTTATCTACATGTAATGTGAAAAATACCCACGCCTCTCTTAGAAAATAATAAAATCAGATTTCCAGCCATTAAGATGTGAATATTAGGAAATGCCAGAGCTGGGTCTGATTTCTCTCTCTGCACGTGCTGCTTTAATTATAGCAAGATTGTACTTGATAAAAATATTTTATAAATATCAGTCAGTCTTTCACGTGCTGGTACCCCATGTCAGCAAACAGGGAGGCAGCAGTTAAGGACCAGATGGCCTAACAAGGAAGGTGCTGTTTACACACATTTGCGTGGTTTCATTGTGTGCTGTGAATGTGCAAACCTGGTTCACATGCCTGTAGGCAACTTACTCATATTTGTCTCATTTTTTCAGTAGTTACCTTACAATGATGGCACCAGTTTCAGGATTGAAACCACTATTAATATGATCAGTTCCCCCTTGCATGATAAAAATTAGTTTTATTTCGTAAACGTCTCTTTAAATCAAAGCAAGTAACTGCTCCTGGCTCATAACCCATGCTCAGTAGGAAACTAAGTCATAATCCAGGTGACACAATGCTATCTAGATTTAGTTATTAGTTATTTTAGTTTTAGTTATTTTTACCCAGAGAGATGGTTGATGTCCCATTCCTGGAGATATCCAAACTAAGGCTTGACAGGGCTTGACAGGACCTTGAGTGACTGGACAGATGGGCAGAATCCAATGGAATGGCATTCAACAAGTCCAAGTGCCGGGTGCTGCACTTTGGCCACGGCAATCCCATGCAGAGCTACAGGCTGGGGTCAGAGTGGCTGGAGAGCTCCCAAACAGAGAGGGACCTGGGGGTGCTGATTGACAGCCACCTGAATATGAGCCATCAGTGTGCCCAGGTGGCCAAGAGAGTCAATGGCATCCTGGCCTGCATTAGGAATAGTGTGGCCAGCAGGGAAGTCATTGTGCCCCTGTATTCAGCACTGGTTAGGCTGCACCTTGAGTATTGTGTCCAGTTCTGGGCCCCACAGTTTAAGAAGGACATCGAAACACTTGAACGTGTCCAGAGAAGGGCAACAAGGCTGGGGAGAGGCCTTGAGCACAAGCCCTACGAGGAGAGGCTGAGGGAGCTGGGGTTGTTTAGCCTGGAGAAGAGGAGGCTCAGGGGTGACCTCATTGCCCTCTACAACTACCTGAAAGGTGGTTGTGGCCGGGAAGGGGTTGGTCTCTTCTCCCAGGCAACTAGCACCAGAACAAGGGGACACAGTCTCAAGCTGTGCCAGGGGAGGTTTAGACTCGAGGTGAGGAGGAAGTTCTTCACCGAGCGAGTCATTCATCATTGGAATGTGCTGCCCAGGATGGTGGTGGAGTCACCGTCCCTGGAGGCGTTCAAGAGGGGATTGGATGTGGCACTTGGCGCCATGGTCTAGTCATGAGGTCTGTGTTGATAGTTTGGACTCGATGATCCTCGAGGTCTCTTCCAACCTTAGTTATACTGTGATACTGTGGCTCTGGGTGACCTGATTGAGCTGAGGATGTCCCTGCTCACTGCAGGGGGGGTTGGGCTAGATGATCTTTAGAGGTCCCTGCCAACCCAGATCATTCTATGATTCTGGATGTGAATAGGATCATGTCTTTTTTAATTGCTGGGTAATTTGTCAGAATGAGGACAGTATCACTTCAAACTACAGAGAGTCTCCCTAGTTGTCAATCACATGAGAGAGAGGCTTTTAAACTGCCATATGAAGTGGCATTGAGTCTTTTGTGTCATATACATTAACATTTTGAAGGGAACTGCTTATTTTGACTTTGTATTAGTGTGGATCTTAGTGAGACAGTTCAGTAGCAGATCCTCCTGCTGGTGTTTATTTGTGCTTGTCTTTGTTCTTCTGTTATCATTCAAATCAAGTTATTTCCTTTGCCTGCAATGGTGAGTTTTTAATTAATTGGCATGAGATTGTGTTTGCATGACCTGAAAGATATTTTATCAATAACTTGTTTGCACTTTGTGCATCCAGTTACAGCGTCCAGATTTAAGGTATCGTTAATTAGCACAATATACTAATGATAAGATTGCAAGTTAAAAGGAAATGCACAACTGAATTCTAAAACTACATGATTAATTAGAGATTTTAAAATTAAGTTAAATTTGCATTTTGGCAAAGCCAGACAGAGCATAATATCTTCATGTCGAGGGAATACTCATTATTAGTAATTAACACAAATTGAATTTGCCTCACTAGCAGGCTTCAAAATAAGAATGAAAATGAGGCACCATAATAACAAATTTCACACACCTAGCAAGCACTTTTTTGTTTGTCTGTTTGTTTTTGGTTTGGTTTGTTTGGGTTGTTTGTTTGTTTTTTGTAGTAGGTAAGAACATGTCTGGACTGGGAACAGGTTAGATTCTCATTTTGCAACTGCACTTCTTATTCAATCATCAGGAATCACTCTGTAAAATGTTTTAAACATGGTAAAGTTTTACTTAGATGTCCACTGCAATGATCAGACAAAGAGGGTGTCTCTTGTCTAAGCAGTTTCCCAAGACACTTAAACATTTGCTGTCTGTAGGTCTTGATGAGAATCCTTTTATCTTGCCTTAAAATAAACTGATGAAGTACTGATTCAGGGATAATAACTAGAGAGGTTAAGCAGGCTGCTCCAATTTAGGTGTCACATAGTATAAAAGAAAATAATACACTAATTCAGCAATTCAGATGCTGAGTGGAATTCTGTGTGATAGGGTGATGGGTGAGCTTACATTGGTCTGAAAGGAAAAGTGAAATCTCACACTCTGAATAGATGCTAAGGGTCCATGATTCCTTCTCTTCTGTAGCAAAGCAGTCACCTGGCAAATAGTAGACTGCCTCTAGGCTTTCTTGAGCTCCACAGTTCCCTGGAGAACTGTTCTATGAGTAAGTAGCCCTCTCTGTATAGAGCTCAAACCTCTTCTAAGACTTTATCCCTTGATATTTGGATTTTAGATACCAAAGTAGATACTCTAAACCCTACCATTTCACAAGAAGGATTTAGGTGATTGCCTTGGGCAACACTAGCTCAGTGATTGAGTAGTGTAAAGGAGTAGGTGCTTTTGAGTGGGTTACTACTTCACACAGGAGCTATGAAAGTGAAAAGAAAGCAAGGAAAGAGCACAGCACTCATTCTTGCATGGGCAGCAGATAATCATATCCTAGGAGCAATTAGATCCACCCTCTTGCTCCCAAGCCACCTGACTGTAGAACAATGAGGCTAACATCTGGTGACCACACTAAATCTGGGCCATTTTGACAACAGGAATTAAAAGCCTGTAAGGCAGAAACAGACATACAAGTTACAGAGGCTGTATCTCAATAATCTCAAGTATTCAGCAGAAAGAGAAAGATACTGAGATCAGAAAATGTGTAACTGCCTAAGCTGATATCAGTGGATAATCTGTTAAGGTTTAGATGACCATGGCAGTTAAAGCATTCTGCATTGCTCCTCAAGGCTTCTGAGCCAGCTTCTTCCTATCCCAAATTTGATGGCACAATAGGTCATCGTTATCACATCCTTTTACTAGAAGGAATGAGGTGAATGACTTTCCAGTGACATAGCTGAAATAAACAACATTTAGTGCTACTGATCTTTATCAGGCTCTTCCTCTGCAATAGGAAGAGTCTGAGAGGCAAATGGAAGAAGGAATTCGATAGAAAAAAAAAAGACATCCTGGTCATCAGTCAAGTTGTCTCAGTCTAATCCTGGGATCTGTAAGTATTGCCTGAAGCAGGCAGTTGTCTAATTCTTTGCTTTCACTATCTCCATTGATTTGTTAGGGTTACTTATTGACTGCTTGGTGTTATTGTTCCTTTACATCAGCCCACTAAGACTTTGTAGCTTTGTTACCAAAAAACTGCATCATTATTCAGCTGTGTCTCCCATTATTGGTGAAAGAAGAGAAACTTCAGAGGAAGGGCACAACAGGGTTAGAAGTGTCAAGGGATGTTTAATGCAAAAGAGAGCCTGAAGTGGTCAGAGGAAGTGAAAGGGCTTAAAAGTAGAGGAAAGCTCAGGATGAAGAGGGCCAGCAGTAGAATAAAAAGGAAGACCCAGGAAGAGACAGAAAAATTAACTTTTATGAAATAGCAAAGGAAGACAAAATAATAATAAAAGTGTAGAAAAAAAAGAAAATGCCAAATATAAGAAAAAACAAAAATCAGAATCAGGAGAAGATGAAGTTTTAAAAACTAAAATTAGATTTAGGATAAAGTGAAGAAGAGCATCCATTCTTTTCCTTTGCTGTATGCTGATTTGGATTTATTAGACAGGAGGTCCATAGCTATGGACTATTCCTTGGCTAACAGAACAAAAGATCTGTTGTAGTTCATGAGCCAGAAGACAGGTCAATTTCAGCCACTCAAAGCAGCATGGCTACAGCTGCTTATCACAAGAAATAAAGACTGCAGTTCCTCAATCACAGCGTTACAGAATCACAGAACACATTGGGTAGGAAAGGACCTTCAAAGGTCACCTTGTCCAACCCCACTGGGACGTCAACTAGATTGCTCAATGCAGCTAAGTTATATAGCTCCTTATGGTGTAGGAAGAAAACTCCCCCCAAAATAGCCTACCCTCTTCCCTGAAACATTTTGATCAGACAGTAAGTTTTCAGTCATATTGATAATTTAAAGCTATTAATTACTATAGAAAGAGATCACATTTAAGATATTTACCATAGTACTGCTGTACTGATTTATTTTTCTTCTTGACAGTCAGAGTTCTTCAGAAGCATTCATTATCTCAGTGCTATTTTTTAGAGTCATCTTCTTTTTCTTTTTTCTTTGTTTGTTTGTCTGTTGGGGTTTTTTCCAAGTTAATTTTAAGGGCTGAAAATATGCTCGTGTGTCAAATGGGATTTTTATAATTGCCTGACCAGAATTAGATCATGAAGAGGAACTATGAAGCAGCTTATTCAGTCATTCTTCAGGTGGTTTTCCATTTGCATTTTGGAATCCTCAGTCTAAATGCCAATGTCAGTAAGCTATAGGTATCTTAAGGGTTTTCTTAAAATTGATGTTTATTGAAAAGTTCATCCAAAATCAGGTCATACTTTTAGAAATAGCAAAAAATCTTTTCAAAGCTTTTCAAAAGCTGAACTTGGTAAAAAATAAAAATTCAGAACTATTTCACCTTGACATGTATTACCTTGGGTGGGCTCTTTTTGTTTGTAATGGAATCTGTATTACCCAAAAGAGAGCAGGAAATAAAACAAAACAAAACATGATAACTTTCAGAAGACATTCAGCAGAAATTTTGATTCAAGAAAGATTGATTCCCTGAAGTTTGAGTGGTTAGACATGCACTGAATTTACTGAGGTTCATTGCTGTATCCTAGAAAGTATTTTCAGCCTTTCTACTCTAATGAGCTTATTAGTAAAAGGCTGAAAGGATCACAGATTGTCTATCAAGAAAGACTGTCAATCACATGCTGTTAGCAACTCTGCTGTGATTTATATACCATGCTTACAGAAGAAAGAGGTATGAAAAGAATGGGCCTTTTTGTGTCCTATGACCAGTATGGTGGCACAAAATAAAATGCAGAGCATTGTGCTTAAGAGGTGGGAAGGTATAAGTTCTGGATGAGGAAGCCATAGAAAATTAGATAGAATGGTACCTTTCCCCTCTTGTTTCCTCCAGTGATAATTATATTGCATAGAAGGAATTGAATTACCTGCAGCAGTAATGGTTATGGCCAAAAAATATGCTATTAGATGCGATTGAAATGGGGAGAGGGAATAGGAGGGGGGAAAGCACAAAGCCATCTTGGCTGCTGTTAGCAACAGGCATTTTCTAACTTCCTGTACTCAGAGCAGCAAGACTGTCGATGCAGTTTTACATCCAACAAAGACTTTTTAATTTTATTTTTCATATCCTTGTTTTATTTTGTGTGTAGCAGCAGGAGCTATTGATAACTTCGCTTACAGAAGAATATAATTTGGGGGGAAAAAAGTCAGCATAATTTGGTTATTACAAAAAAAGATTTTCAAATTGTTAAAGAAGCAAGGTGATTGTAATATAATGCTTCTCAGGGAGGCTTGTATCTAAAAGGAGTGAAATTAAGGCTTGCAAAACTCATGGATAAATTAGACATTAAAGAGAATTAGAGCAGAGCTGAGCTGAGCTTAGCTGAGCTGACTACCTTAGTTAGGGTTGCCAGATAACCCTAAGAAAGTTTTAAATCTTGGATTAAAAGAAGCCTTTCTTGTTCATCCTGACAGATGTTGCTTTTCCTCCCATTCACTAAGGGCTCAATGCTTTCCAAATCTTCCCTTGAGGTGACCCACCAGCTCTGGCAATGAATGCCTGCTCACCTCTCCGATCCACTTCTGCCATATCTGAGTTCTCACCATAGATTGCTTACCAAGTTTGCAGGCACCTTTCATGTAAAAGAAGAAAATCCAGGACTCCCCTCTGAAAGCTCTTTACCCATGGATCCAGTATTACAGTAGCACTGAAACGGCTGCATAAATTCCAAGGCCTTCCCAATATGTTTCTTTTCTACCAAATTAAGATTATAGTTTATAATCAGCTTTCATTTCATTTTTTTTTTTCCTTTTCTTTGTTCCTATTTATTGGTTAGATTGTGTGTGGCTAATATTCCAGAAGGGAATCTTTTAGTAAGCTCACCTCCTGAATGTCTGCCACAGCTAGAGAACTGCTGAATGTAACAGCTGCATCCAAAAGGGATAGAGTGTGATATGGTATCAGACCAGAGAGCTGCAGTTGGTAAAATCGTAGTTCAGGATTGTGCTTTGCACTGAAAATATAAATCTGTGGAACTATTTGGGAGTGACTCATCTCTGCACAACTTGTTATAAAGCCCTGCACAGGCTTTGGTTGAGAATAGTCATAATTTGTCCCGTCATTGGTTTGTTGCAGTTGACAACTTAAATTGCAGCCACCTCCAAACCCAGGCAATCATTTCATTCCCAAAGTATTTAAAATAGATAGCCACTTAAATTAAAGCTCCCTAAAGCTGTGTGCATTTCAAGCAGAGAGAAAATGTTAACCAGAAAATTAACATTGACAAAGGCAGCCTGACCACTTCTTCAATATCATGAAACTAAGGGAAACAGAAGGGAATATTTTTTCCTGTGATATACTCACTCTGATGTCCACTTCTATTCCCTACCCACTGTCTTGTTCCAGAGAGGGTAAGAGACTCAGTTCTTTTGAACATTCCTGTGTTACAAAATTAGAGGCACAAATAAGGCCAAAATATCAACAGTGAGGTTATTTATTAACAGAATAGAGTGGACGGGGTAGCTGATGGGTAGATATGATCTTATCTATGAACATTCCAGAGGATTGTTATCCAGTGACATCTGCCCAATACACATCAGCTATTGTCTGGGGAGGAGCAAAGGTCTCTTCTCCCAGGCAACCAGCACCAGAACAAGAGGACACAGTCTCAAGCTGCGTCAGGGGAGTTTTAGACTCGAGGTGAGGAAGAAGTTCTTCACTGAGCGAGTAATTCGTCATTGGACCGGGTTGCCCAGGGAGGTGGTTGAGTCATCGTCCCTGGAGGTGTTCAAGAGGAGATTGGACGTGGCACTTGGTGCCATGGTCTAGTCATGTGGTCTGTGTTGATAGGTTGGACTCGATGATCCTCGAGGTCCTTTCCAACCTAAGTTATATTGTGATACTGTAATTTCATCTTTGTTGAGTCACATCAGACAGACAAGATTGAGTCTCTTACACCCAGCTGAGCAGGATACTTTTTATTAACAATTAGCCTAGTGCTTATTTTAAAGTCACATGAAGAGAAACCTCATCTTCTCTTCTGGACAAACAGAAAAGAATGAGATTTTAAAAAAAATCAGACGATCAAGAAAATTTCTGTTTCCAGGAAACACTCCTGAAAAAATGATCAGCGCACCTTGTCTTTCTGAGAAGCTGGTCAGACACATTTATATTCAGTATTTGTATTTAGTTTCTGCTACATAATAAAAAGCTACTGGTTTATATTTGATTGAACAGACTGAGTTCATCCCTAGCTGAAGTTGAAAACTCACGTTGAGAAATTCTAAGTGAATAAAAAATGCTTCAAGTTAGGATTTCATGTATATTTAAAATATTTTGATGAAATGAACAGAGAGTGCTTCAGGCCATGCAAAACCATGTCTTTAAGAGCTCCTGGTTTACATATCAAGTCTGTGGTTTATGTTGTATTAGCCTGCTGTCAAGACAAACGGTCATTACTTGTTATTTGTTTCTATATCTCTCTTAGGAAAAGTTTTCTGCTTTGTTGTGCTGATTATTACAGGACACTTATCACAGCTTCATGATTCAGCTCTTCTTTTTCTTTTCATTTTTTTTTAAGCAAAAAGAGAAGAGGAATGGACATTGTAGGAATGCAAAGTTTCATAACCTTGTCTTAGAAAACAAGGCGTTTAAAATGCTGCTCCAGGAGCACCACTTATGCAGATAATGATATAGGCTTAATAGAGATCAAAATAGATAGCAGAAAATTAAAAATGCTTCACACTCTAGCATCTTGCCAAGCTTTGCATATCAAATAAATGTCTTCATTAAAGCTATAATTAATGATTTTTATTTTTTTTTAATCTTTATACTGGTGGCATAAAAGCCACTATGTCTGACCTAGATCCCACTAAAACCAGCATTTGCAAATAGTAAATATTTACCATTTAAGATTAAATCAGAATGGGAGGAAAAAAAAAGAATCATCATACGCTAAAGGCAGGAATAAGGCAAAAAAAGGACAGGTCAGGGTTCACATAAAGAAATGCATCCTTGGGTTTTCACATTGGTACATTGCCAGAAGTGGTGCGGATGTGGTCTGTCAGGTCATATGACGGCTTTTGCGCATCACATCAACAATTAGATGTGATCTGCTCAAAACTTGTGGTTTCACTACTGATACTTAATTCTGGATTACTTTGGAGCTGAAATTCATGGAATGAAATTTTTTTGAAAATTAATTTTATGTTAAGAGAATTCTTCAGTACCTGAAGGGGGCCCAAATGAAGGACGGAGAGAAACTGTTTCCAAAGGCCTGCAGCAGCAGGATGAGGAGCAATGGCTACAAAGTGGAGAAGAGCAGATTTAGATTGGATGTTAAGAACAAGTTCATTACTATGAGCGTGGTGGAATGCTGGAACAGGTTGCCCAAGGAGGTGGTTGAGGCCCCTTCTCTGGAGATATTCAAGGTGAATCTCAACAAGGTTCTGAGCAACCTGATTTGGTTGAGGGTGTCCCTGCTAAATGCAGGGCGAGGGTTGGACTAGATGACCTGCATTAGGAATAGTGTGGCCAGCAGGAGCAGGGAGGTCATAGTGCCCCTGTACTCTGCTTTGGTTAGGCCACACCTTGAGTACTGTGTCCAGTTCTGGGCCCCTCAGTTTAAGAAGGACATCGAGACACTTGAACCTGTCCAGAGAAGGGCAACAAGGCTGGGGAGAGGCCTTGAACACAAGCCCTATGAGGAGAGGCTGAGGGAGCTGGGATTGTTTAGCCTGAAGAAGAGGAGGCTCAGGGGTGACCTCATTGCCCTCTACAACTACCTGAAAGGTGGTTGTGGCCAGGAAGGGGTTGGTCTCTTCTCCCAGGCAACCAGCACCAGAACAAGAGGACACAGTCTCAAGCTGCGTCAGGGGAGGTTTAGACTTGAGGTGAGGAGGAAGTTCTTCACTGAGCGAGTCATTCGTCATTGGAACGGGTTGCCCAGGGAGGTGGTGGAGTCATCGACCCTGGAGGAGTTCAAGAGGAGATTGGACGTGGCACTTGGTGCCATGGTCTAGTCATGGGGTCTGTGTTGATAGGTTGGACTCGATGATCCTCGAGGTTCTTTCCAACCTAAGTGATACTGTGATACTGTGACCTTTGGAGATCTCTTCCAGCCCCAACCATTCTATAATTCTATGACTGGGAAACCAGTGTCATGTTTACAATAATCTCAGCTTGTTGGGTTTTTGTGTTTTTATGTGTTTTTTTTTAGTAAAGTTGCCTAAAAGTGGTGTTGTTTTCATTTTGAAATATTTAATTTGCAAGTGTGCCATTAAAATGTTTCATTTTATCATGGAAAACACAACACAGAGCTTGAAGAGGAGGTAGCTATTTCATAAGAAAATCCAAATTCTTCTTTCATTTTGGTCTCAAATGAATTTTTTTATCTTTGAGACTATTCAGTGACTAAAATTAATTTTTCCTTTATTACTTTCCAGAAGATAGTCTTGAAAATGAAATTTGCATTCAAATCAAACCATTCATCCTCCTCAGCACCTTTGATTTTTGGGGACATTGGTTGTGTATGTTCTCTACTGTTGTTTTTCATAAATCATCTATATTTTGATAGAGTTTTCATTTCTCATTTCTGATTACTGGCATATATATGATGGAGTTTTGTACTGTGCTGGAGGTTTGCAGCTCACCTTGTCCTCAGTGAGATTTGATAATCATTGTTTCTGTAGATAAAATTATTTGTGACCTTTGCTTGAAAATCAGCACTCAAGAGGATCTTACTGCTATTCATTTCTTTCTCTGAAGCCAACACTCAAGAGTCTTCTCTTTTACAAATAATTGAAATTTCTTGCCTTTTAGTTTGACTCTCTTGAGTTTCTTGAAGCACCATGACCACATAGGGAGCAGTGCTATATATATCAAATAATAATAATATGTATAAAGAAAAATCACAAAGGGGAAGAAGAAGTTTCAAGCTGGCAAAACCAAATTATAGTTAGACATCGGTAAGACCTCCCATGGTTAATGAATGGGTTATAGTATTAACAGAAGATATTTCATGCAAGCAACTTTCATTTGCTCAATGTGATAACAGAAAAATCCAAGTATCTATGGAACCCATACTCTGACTGCATTAATTCAAATTGTTTTTTTTGACAGGGAATACTTAAAAAGATTGGTCAGAAAAAGATAATACACATCATGGTATTTAGTATGGCATGTCCTGGGTGAGTACATTTTTATCCTTGACATTTGTTACCTAATTTTGTTTCTGCTTTTGTAGTGTGACTGATAGTACTTTCTCAGGGACCTTGGACATAACCTTAACTATAAGGAGATAAATATATTTAGGTATATGGTGCAAAAATATTTTAAAACCCCACAACATTTATTCAAAAAAATATTAAATATTCATAATACATCACACATGTTATTGATGCATGTGCAACTTTATAAAGTTGGTTTTTTTTTTTCTGAGAGTACAGCTACAGAAAGGTGGAGTTGGCTGGATGAAAGGTTATCCATGATACACTGAACCAGCCGTCTGCATGCAGACCAAGTCATGGAGACTATTTCTTCCTCTTTAAGAAGTAAGGCTATAGGTATGTTAACTGATCTTCTACTACTGTTATCATGCAACACCAGGACATTTTCTCTTGTTCTCTCACTTGATACTATGGAAAAAAAAGACTCCTCCTATCTCAATCCAACTTCCCTTCAGGTCTTTGTAGAGAGCAATGAGGTCTCCTCTCCGCTTATTTTTCTCCAAACTAAACAGTTCTAGTTTCCTCAGCCACTCCTCATAGCACTTGTTCTCCAGACCCTTCACCAGTTTCATTGCCCTTCTCTAGACATAAGTAACATTCAAGAGAAGAGAGAAAATACAAACAAGAATGTGTTGCAAATGAAATCAGGAATACCTCAGCAGTCATACAAAAGCACCTTTGGAAGTCTTTTTGCAGCTCCTGAAGGTGGGTGGTTTGGCTTCATATTGTATGACAGGTCACTTATAATAAGCCTTTCCCTCCTCAAACCTTAACTATTGTGACAGTAAATGTTTGTGGATTTTGTTAATCACAGAAACATTGTTTGGAAGTGACCCTTGGGATCACAAAGTCCAACCGATAACCCTACTCTATGAGGTTCACCCCTAAACTACATCCCCAAGCACCACATCCAAAAGACTTTTAAACACATGAAGGGTTGGTGACTCAACCACCTCCCTGAGCAGCCCCATGGCAATGTCTAACCACTCTTTCAGTGAAAAAATTCTTCTTAATGCCCAGTTAAGGCTGAGCTCAGACCAACAAATGTTGCTGTTATGAATATCTAGTGTTCTCTCCTGTTCAACACAATAGAACAGTTTCCCTATAGAGCTTTATGCTATCCCTAGATGACTACTAAGAAATTAGGTCAGACTATTAAAATAACCATCTGCCCAGTGGGGAATCTCTCTATAGGACCAGATCTTTACATCAAAGGGTGTTTTTTCCCCTTGTCACATTCAGATTTTGTACTTCTAAAGAAATATGTCAGGCAAACAACATTTTGAAGAATCTGTAGGATGTTTTAATACATAGTTAGACTGGTTTAATAGTCTGAAAAGAGTATCTGAATAATCTGATTTACAAAAATAAAATAAAGAATGAAGAATACTCTGTTGAACAAATCCACTTGGTAACATCCAAAGGTAATCTGAGGATGTGTGTTAACAGATTTAAATTTCAAGGAAAAGCAAGGTTATGGCTGTGTTGCCATTTCCCCCTTCCCTATTTTTGGTTGCTTTGTGTGTTTGTTGGGGTGGAGGGATTGAGGTGGTGTTTGTGGCTTTGTGGTAGAGGTTTCTCATGTTTAGTTGGGTTTGCTTGTTTTGGTTTTGTTTTTTTTTCTAAGAATGAGATTGAAGTTTTTGAGATACAAATAAAAGCATAATCTGACAGGAAATTCATTGGTACACGAGTAAGTTCTCGCCTTTCCCTCTTTTATCTGTGTAAGCTGGCAGCTTAAACATTCCTCCAGCAAAGGATAACTTTAGCTTTCACTTCATAAAATTCAAAATCATTGATAGCTTGAAGGCATTTAGCAGGTAGACTTTTAACCTAAGGCTTGATGTCATAACTTGATGGTATATGTCAGTGAAGTTTATGGAGTGGATGCCTTTGATCAGCCTATTAAAAAAAAAAAAAAGGCAAGAAAAAAAAAAACATGTGAAGTGAGAAGAATTGGTTTCATTATTGTGGGTTTTTTTGGTTGTTGTTATCTCTTTTTTTCCCTCTCCTAAGAGAACAGATTTTATTTACTTCTCTCTCTTTGTTGTAGCAAGTAGCGGCAATTAGCTTACTGGGTAAGATAAGCCTGGCTGTAGCATAAAGCATCTGGTATCTGTAGACTCCAGAAAACAAATGGATTAGCAACTAAATAATGTTGCAGCCCAGAAGAAAAAAAACACTAATTTGTTAATTTGGGAGGAGAAATTTCAAATTGGGTGAAGTCTTTTTCTCAGCTGACTAAAACAGCTCTGAAGTACTAGAAAGCTCTACCTATTATCAGCTTGATCTCAAATGTAATAAAGTCAACGGATGTCTCTATTTGGATCTTTGTAGGATGCAGATCTAACCAAAGTCAGGAGCTGAAATACTGCCCAGTGTCTTGTTTCAGCAGTCCATCTCCATTCAGGAAATCATTTAATCATGTACTTAATGCTGGAATGAGGTGGGATTTATCTGTGCCCAAGTACTTGGCTGTACAGGGACAGAAACTAGCAACATGCATAGCAGCTATCATCTAATGTCTGTGAATTAATCTGATACTTCAGGCCCATTGTTGGTGAAAGATTATCCAGGAAGAATGATATTCTATGATGTGTATCAGGAGACACATCCATGGAGCATGTCTACTTAGAAGGGATTATAGAGAAGCAATTAATATTTATAGTCTCCTCTTTTCTGCTTTATTGAATTGATTGGTAGAATGGGACACTCAGATTTTCAGTTCAGTGATGCTGGCTTGTAATGAGTTAACATGTGTTTTGGATTTCAAGTACTGCAGTTTCGTCAGAAATCTTCTATCATAAGATCAGAAATACTGTGAAAAGTTTCTGCCAGGATCACAGGATGTTAGGGATTGGAAGGGACCTCTGGAGATCATCAAGTTCACTCCCCCTGCCAGAGTAGGTCACTGAATCTAGGACAGGTCACAGAGAAATGCATAGAGAAGTCTTGAATATCTCCAGAGGAGACTCCACAACCTCTCTGGGGAACCTGCTCCAGTGGTCCATGATCCTTACAGTAAAGAAGTTCCTTCTTGTGTTGAGGTGGAACTTCCTGTGTTGTAGTTCATATCCATAACTCAAACAATTCTGTCCCATATTATCAATCTCCAAGCTGTGCAGGAAGCATGGATAAAACATTTGAAATAAAAAGAGCGCAGCCTGAGCTCTACAAGGAGGCTTGTGACTGAAAGCCTCAGCTGTCACTTTAAAGAGATGCTAGAACACAAACCCCAACCCTTCCACATGTGTGCCAACTCTCAACTGCAGCTGCAGATAGGCTTGAAACAAATTTGTAGTGATAAAATATTTCTTATCATATCACAAAGCATGTTTCATTTTGACCTCACTGAGAAGAGCTGCTAAAAAGGAAATGAATTAAATAATTTTCCCTTTTCACATATTTACCTTTGTTTCTTACAGAGACACAGCAGAACTGCAACAGGTTCGTTTATAAAAGTAATTACCATTTTTCTAGCTCAGAAGCCAAACTTGATTTTTGAGGTCCTATGAAGGCTTGTAAAGGAAACCTGTTGAAATATAAGACTCAAATGTTGAGGTTAGTTGCTGAAATAATCACCTTTAACATATTTCTGGGGAAAAAAAAATACATCAGTAGACACAAGAGTATTTATTTCCATATTTCAGTGTATTTGGAAGCCAGGCTAGCTATTAAGAAATGCCTGTCACAGAATCAGGGAGGAAAGGATATCTGAAGATCATCTACCAGCTCTCATAGAGCATCCTTCCTACCCTTTTTCCAAATCAAAATCTATTGAGTCAGGCTGCAAAATTAAGCATGGATTATGATATTTTCTTTCTCAGATGATATCATTTAATATATTGGTAAGACAACTTGTCTTTGAGTTATGAATTTACTCCAGTGCTCCCACTACCTACACTTCAGACAAAAAATAACTTTTGCTGAGCAGTAGTATTGAAATAGCCAAACCCTTTCCATAAATTCAGTGCAATTTTAAATGGGTTTTATGCCAATAATTTTTTTTATTCACTCTTGAATTCTCTACTTTTGAATTTCATATCATCATTTAATTTCTTATGTCAATATACCGAGGATTTTGTTTTCAAAATAAGGTAGCCTCAAACCCCAAATCCACCAATTCATCATGGCTACCATATTATGTTTTGATTTCCATGTAGGGTAGAAAAAATAAAGTATGCTGACTTGGTCTAGTGGAAGGTGTTCCTGCCCTCAGCAAGGGGGTTGGAACTAGATCATAGAATCAGAGTTGGAAGTGGCCTCTAAAGGTCATCTAGTTTAACTCCCCTGCCTCCACCCCCACCCCTGAGCCTTCATCTTCCCAAAGCAGCCCCTGCTTCTTCTACACCATCCTCCACCCCTCCTAAACTGCTCCTGCTCCACCACCACCATTTTTTAACCCATCCCAGAGCTGAGTGCAAGACCCTCACCAGCTAAGATACAACACAGAGAAGCTCAGCCCCAGTGAGGAGGCCCAGCCAGCACACATGAATGATATTGGAGTAGCCATCAATCCTAATCCTACCTAACCGGGGGGCCAGCAGGCCCCCCGGCCTTTGTGGTCACCACCACCACCACCATCACCCAGTGTGCACCATGGGCACTCACCAGTGATGAGAGGAAGAGGATCCCTCAGCCCAGATGGGCTCAGCTTAGGGCTTCTGCCTTTCCTGGGGTGGAATAAAAAGAGGAGTGGGTGGGGAGGGCAATGTGGCCCACACCTGGGGTGGGAGGAGACTCCAACAGGGTCCAGGTGCCCTGGGGTTTGAAGGTGAAAAGGGGGAAAATGGGGTGGGTGAGGGGGAAAATGGGGTGGGTGGGGTGGAAAAGGGGCAGATCTGGTGGGAAAGAGGAGGAGGAGGTGGTGGTGAAAGGAGGGGATTTTAAAATAACTTTATTTTCCATTAATCTTTCATAATGCACAGCTGCAGTTCATGGTTTGCTTTGCCTCCATGCAAAAAAGAATAAACTCATCCATACTTCATAAAAGAAAGCACAATGTTGGCTATCACAATGAAATCTTTCCATAATTATCATTTTGCTTGGTGGGAAAGCAAAATTTCAGATAAAAAGTAACAAGTTTTAGCAAAGCTAAAAAAGTTCTCCAAGAGTGAATTTTCTCCCTGGATACCAGTAGACAACTCCAAATGATTACAGCCCATCCCAGTATGAAGAGCTAAGGTTGCATTAATATGCATTAATATGAACATTGCTTCCTCACTCTGGTCTCCAAGCTGGTGCAGTATGGGTTCCATGGATGGACCACTCAGTGGATAAAGAACTGGCTTGACAGCCACACCTAAAGGGTGGCTGCCAATAAGTCCATGTCCTAGTGGAGGCCAGTGACAAGTGGATTCCCTCAGGGATCAGTACTGGGACCAGTCTTGTTTACCATCTTTGTTGGTGACATGGACAGTGGAATTGAGTACACCCTCAGCAAGTTTGCTGACAATGCCAAGCTGTGTGGTGCAGCAGACATGCTGGAGGGAAGAGATCCATCCAGAGGGACCTTGACAGGCTGGAGAGGTGAGAACAGGCCAGCCCCATGAGGTTCAACAAGGCCAAATGCAAGGTCCTGCATCTGGGTTGGGGCAATCCCAAGCACTGATACAGGCTGGGCAGCAACTGCCTTGACAGCAGCCCTGAAGAAAAGGACTTGGGGGTGCTGGTGGATGAGAAGCTCAACATGAGCCACCAGTGTGCACTTGCAGCCCAGAAAGCTAATCACATCCTGGGCTGCATCAAGAGAAGCATAGCCAGCAGGTCGAGGGAGGTGATTGCCATTGCAATATCTTCAATATTTTCTTCAGACAGAAATGTTCAAGGGTTGGGGGAGTTCTTTTTCTCAGAAGGATCACAAAAGGTTTGATTCAAGTAAGCTAGTAAGGCACCTTGGAGAAAAAAGATTTAAAGAAGGGCAAAGCAGCAATAAAGATAATTTATTGTGGGCAGATTCTTTTTGAAACCAACAGAAACAGAGGGAGAGGAAAGACTGCTCCAAGGTTTTGGTTCACTCAGAAAAAAACATCATGAATACCTACAGTCCCCTGATGTTTCATTTAAGGCTCCTTCATTTACTTGTCTGTCTAATGTAGAGGAAAAGCTTCCAGGTCTCCTTATAATGTAAAAATACTGTATAATTTACTACTCAGTCTTACTAAATTTATTGCAACTTAGTTATGCCACATGTGCACATATATCTTTTAATTCACAACACAATCAACACCAAACTTTTAAAACAAAAATGGATATGAACCAAGTCTTAGCAAAATGTGGAGGATAGACTTATAAAGAGAGATTTTTATTTGAAAGATTAAATGTTTTTGAATGGCATCCTGGCCTGTATCAGGAACAGTGTGGCCAGCAGGGTCAGGGAAGTCACTCCGCCCCTGTACTCAGCACTGGTTAGGCCACACCTTGAGTACTGTGTCCAGTTCTGGGCCCCTCAGTTTAGGAAAGATGTTGACTTGCTGGAACGTGTCCAGAGAAGGGCAACAAGGCTGATGAGGGGTCTGGAGCACAAGCCCTGTGAGGACAGGCTGAGGGAGCTAGGGTGTTCAGCCTGAGGAAGAGGAGGCTTGGGGGAGTCCTTATTGCTCTCTGCAACTACCTGAAAGGAGATTGTAGGCAGGTGGGAGTTGGTCTCTTCTTCTAGGCAGCCAGCGATAGAATGAGAGGACACAGTCTCAAGCTGTGCCAGGGGAGGTTTAGGCTGGGTGTTCAATAGAAATTCTTCACAGAGTGTTTTGTCATTGGAATGGGCTGCCTGGTGAGGTGGTGAAGTCACCATCCCTGGAAGACTGATGAGGAACTTAGCTGCATGGTTGAGTTGATTAGATGGTGTCAGGTGATAGGTTGGACTTGATGATCTTGAAACATCTTTTCCAACCTTGTTAATTCTGTGATTCTGTGAAGTATTTTATGAATTCTCAAGACAATGATTGGTATTCTGTAAACCTCATAGAAACCCAAGATTCTTGTGGAAGTGTTTGTTTTTGGGAGCTTGCATTATATGAGTGGGAACTATCACACATTTTCAGAATAATACCATGGGATTTGTGAATATTATGGAGCCTCTTTTGAAGTTAGGGATGAATTAGGATCTTTTTTCTTCTCAAATGAAACTTTATGTTCCTTGAAAAATACACTGATTTGTTAAAAACCCAAGCAACCAAAACCAGACCTATTTAAACAAGTGTCTGCCAAGGACTGATACTTCATCAGAATGTTTTCCAGCAATGTTTTCCACAAGGAATATAAATATATAAATATATTTTATATGAACTAATAAGAGCACAAAGCTTCCGATTCTACAGCTGTCAGCTTTCTAAAAATA
Source organism: Melanerpes formicivorus (assembly GCF_026170545.1). NCBI lineage: Eukaryota > Metazoa > Chordata > Aves > Piciformes > Picidae > Melanerpes > Melanerpes formicivorus. Next base: position 59,770 of record NW_027142617.1, on the reverse strand, counting down.
AAGCTTTCATGCCAGTGAGAGGAGTTCCCTCATGAGCATCTCTCATTCAGCTACTGTATTCTTTTTCAGTTGTATGCTGCATGGAACACACATATACATACATCTGTACATGCCTCGGGTGGCTGAGGCATGAACTATTATAAGGTATAAAACATGTTAACTGTGAGGGTGATGGAACACTGGAACAGGCTACCCAGGGATGGTTGTGGAGTCTCCCTCTCTGGAGATATTCAAATCCTGCCTGGATGCATTCATGCGTGATCTGGCACAGGGAATCCTGCTCTGGCAGGGGGATTGGCCTAGATGATCTTTCAAGGTCCCTTCCAGGCCCTAGCATTCTGTGATTCTGTGATTCTGTGATTCTGTGATTCTTGATGTTATGCATTCAGAACCAAACCCAGTATCTGCCTGAAATCTCTGTCTCCTGTCTGTCTCCCTACTTTGGTTGCCTTGAACAACAGTTGGCTTGGTGAATGTAGACTGTGAAACACCTATTGGGCTTGTTGGTGTGGTGGGGGAACACAGATTCAGCCCAGACCAGGGACCAGCTCAGATCAGAGTAAAGTCCACAGGGCAGAAATCCAGTCAGCTATTTATTACTATTTACATACATTTAGATGAAAGAGTTCAATCCTTCAAAGAGAAGAGAGCAGCGAGGGATATGAAATATAAAGCTGGTGTTGCTAATGATACCAAACTTCAGGCAGTGTTTTTCAGTCTGCAGAGATACTGCATTATGCCATCCTTTATCATTCTTATAAAAGGCAGAGAAAAATGTAGTTGACCTGCAACTTATACTAACTTGCTTTGAACAAATTGTGTTTAGATGTCCATCTAACAGTGGAATGCCAGCAATGCACCATGGTAAAACTTCATTTTCACAGATTCACAGACTGCATTGGGTTGGCAGGGATCCTCAAAGGTCATCTTGTCCAGCTCCCCTGCAATCAGCAGGACAGCTCCAACTAGATCAGGCCACCCAGGGCCACGTCAAATCTGATCTTGAATGTCTCCAGGGACGGAGTCTCAACCACATCCCTGGGCAACCTGTTCTAGTATTTTACCACTCTCATTGTAAAGAACTTCCTTCTTATGTCTAACCTAAATCTACCCCTCTCCTTTTTCCAAAAAGTTCATTTATATTTCCACATTCTAGACTACAAAAATGAGGTATTTGAACTACAAGAAATATTCTTCCAACTACAGACATCCTATTGATGTATCTTGATAAAAAGCTGTAGTCTACCCACTCAAGATATTTAGAACTGAGGTGTTTAGACATAGCATGTCTAAGTTATAATAATAAAATTCAAGATGCATCATCCAACACATTAGTTAGATTTGTATGCAACTGGGAGGACCATGGAGGCTTGATTGGCACTAATTAAATGACAAAATATAAGATCGAAGACAGGAATCATTGTCAAAGTGGTCAGATGCTGCTGGACTGACCTTTCTGATTCTAAAGCAAACGGGAGATTTAAGCAAGTATGAGTTCAGTGAATGCAGCAGCAAGCACTCAGTTTGAGTGCTGCAATATACCATGCTGTATTTCTGCAGCATGTATAGGGAGAGAGCTTTGAATGCACACAGAGCTGTCTTAGCAGTTTTGAAAATATGAGAGTTACATCTATGCTGCTTTGATTTCATTTACTTTATTCCTATGCAGATAAAAAGGACATAACTGCATTCATTATTAAAGAGCTGGAGAAGCTTGTATTACTACCTCATTTAGAAGTTATAGATAAAATTTCAAAGACCTATTTCAAGCAAATGTGCCGTATTTTAGACTGATCAAAAACTCCAAGATGCTTCACAAGATTAACCAGTGTGGAATAAAAGCTGCACTGATAGCAGAATGCAGCACTTGCTTTCTGTGAATGCTGCCATCTCTTGAAGGGAAAGTGATCAAATAGCATCTTCCACTCATTGATTAGAACAGGAAGTAAAGGTACAACTGTTGAAACTGCAAATAAGCGCTGTCTCTATGCAAAACATTAGAAATAGTAGGATATATTAAACAGCAGTTTAGACACCTGAACACCAGAACGTGTCTTAGTTTAATAAAAATAGTCATAGACAATAATAGTCTCTCTACAAAGCTTATCAGAAGCTTTTTATCCCTAATTACTGTACCAGGTTCAGCTTGAACCAAGAGATAAAATCCCCATCATCGATCACATCTTCCTGAATCACATGAATTTCAGGAACAGTTTTATGTTCTCTAAATACAACATGAAGCAGAAACAGTCTCCTTATCCATTCAATCCTTAAGACTAGCTTTGTGAAGGGCCCAACCTCTCCATCTGGAAAACAAAAATGAAGGGCTGAGAGGGAATGGTGAGGGGAGCCTACAATGAACAAGAAAAAAGGGGTGTTGAAGAGGCTTAAATGTGAGTGGATGTGGGGCAGCAGAGGAAAGTAAAGCTGCATTCCAAGTCTGTTGTGTCCAAGTTAAATTGCCTGGGGACAGAGATCTCATGCAATGCATCCTTGGCTGCACCACTATTTGGCTTCCTCTTTTAAATCAGCACTGCCAAGAGACATTAAGCAGTCATATTTGAAAACATTTTGCAGGTGCCAGGCTGTACTCTCCCTTGTGCTAATGAGAATTTGATCATCTACTGTAGATATAACATACAGGGAAGGAGGAGCAGAGTCTGTGAATCAGCCATTTTTGTACTGAGGCTGGATCAGTGGCAGAACAATGAAGTGTCTGCATGCTAATAAAAATAAAAGCACTGAACTAATCCAGCCTATTAAAAACTGGTTCTTGTGCAATATAATTGAAACATCTGATGATTTAACTTTGGTCATTGATGAGAAAATAAAGATCAAGGCTGGAATCCGGGCAAATCTGAGATCAAATGTTTCTACAGTTTCCTTATAAGAGTATTCTCTGGTTGATAGCTAATATAAATGAATTTAAGATTCAAAACCATAGCTAGATGAATTAATTTCTCTTCTGGAATGCTTTTCTTCATTCTTTTTTTTCCCTTTTTTTTTTTAGCTCTGCATGGGAAAAACAATTCTCAGTTCATTTCAAGAATCAAAAGGACTCTGTATTTTCTTTGAGTTATTCCCACTCCTTTCCTTCCCTCATGTTTGCTTTCCCCCTTCCATTCTCCTACACCACACACAGCCCCTTTATGTTTGTGAGCTGCACATTAACCCAAAAGTTTAATGAGCGTAGGGCTCAGGTGCAGTCCATACTCTTGCAGCATTGCTAATGCTGTGGTCATGGGCTTGGAATGGCATTCTGGCAAATTAGTTCTTTTGTGATCTCTGTGCTGAGAGCAACTCGACTGTTTTCTGTGCTCCCTAACTGCATTTTTATGCTGAGCTTTCTGTCTCTATGAGAATATGTTTTTTGCCCATTCCATTACCCATTCCCTGCAAGCATAACAGAATTATTTGTGAGATCGACATCAACTGCAATATGGTGAACATGTCAGTGCCAGCAAACTTTGCTAAATATTCCTGTGCTTGTAAGAGGAGCAGAAGGGCTGATGGCAAATGAGTAAGCGACAGCTTTGCATGGGAAACTGTCCATCTGAACTCCACTGAGCTGGGAACTTAGGTGAATAAACCTCCCAGAAATGTCAAACAATTCAATCATCTTCTTTCTGGGACTGGTTGCCACATTAGAGATCTGTGATATTTAGAGACCTCTTTGTTAATAAGTCACCAAATACTTAAATATTATATTCCTAAGAACATCTGGCAAATGCTCACCCTGAAGAGAAGAACATCCATCTTCCACTGAAAGCATGGCTGCAATTCAGATGTAAGAGATCAGCAAGAACAGTCTGGCCAGTGAAGAAATCAAATCTGTAGGTCACTGCTATGGATTACATAGCCAAGCACAGATGGCTGCCGTGCTCACTGCATGGTTGTAAACTCAGGCCTTCCTTCAGCTTTCTCATCACAACAACATTGACTAGCAAGCCAGTTGTTGGCAGACAACTGAACTCCGCTGGTGCAGAATGGACCCTTGAATGAGGTTTGGGAAGATAGTGTCTGAAAACCACAGAGTATCTTAATTTAAGCACTGGTTGATGGTGACCATCTTCTGCATTGTTCTAAATTTAGTTCTGAAATTTCAAGTAGCTAACAATCAATCCATTAATTAAAATGTTAGAATGTAAGTGACCTCATTCTTTATGGTCAAGTATTTGTCTTGATGGTCTTGACACAGTAGTGTCATTGAATTCACCTCAAAAAATCACTTTAGTAATGACATGGTGGAGAATCTGAAGTGGGAGTGTTGTATACCAGGAACAACTCTAGGACAGGAAGACCTAGAAGCTGTGAGGAGCTTGACAGTAATGCACAGAGTTCACACAGGAGTGAGAGAATTTGAGATGTTTTTATTCTCCTGGTAGACACTTTATTTTCTGCAGCAGCCTGGAGGTAAATGCACATTTCACACACAGTTATCATATCCAGATGGTGGCTGTGTGAAGGGAACTTCTGTCTGCCATTGAGGTGAGTAACCACTGGCTGAGATTCAGTGCTGAACCCTGTGTTAAGGTGGCTGCTCAGTTTCTGAGGGTGAGAATCACACCTGCCCAGGGCACAAAAGCTCCAGGGCATGGTAGGACTACTGGGTCACACGGATCTGGAGGCTAGCAGTCTTCCAGGACTGCTTAGTGCACCGTGACTGATGCATGCAAATGCACAAAGGTCTGGAAAAGATGGAACCAGTGAGTTTTTTTGAAAAATGTGTTTGCTGCTCATAACACATAAGGGATAAGAAGAAGTAATTTATGTAGCTATACTGCCTCAAGCTTAGCATTGTTACAGCAGCTGTGGCCTTGGTACCTCAGGACCTTTTGACAGAGTGAGAAAGAAGTGATTCCCACAGCTCCTGAAGGCAAAATACTTCTTCTTGGGTTCTGCTCACAGGAGAAGAATTTGGCCTTAAGCTTAATCACTTGGAGGACTGGAGAAAATAAATGCACGTGTGCTTCCTTTGAGCAGTTTGTCTGCAAATCTGTCAGTTGCTCAGCTTTAAAGCTTTGGTGGATATAAAGATATAACACTACTCCAAAATGTTAGAGTGAAAGACAGAGATTAGGAATAAAAACAACAACAAATGGTGACAAGGATTCTGCAGAAGAAGAAGTGTACTGTATGTCATAGTATCATAGTATCATTCAGGGTTGGAAGGGACCACAAGGATCATCTAGTTCCAACCCCCCCTGCCATGGGCAGGGACACCCCACACTAGATCAGGCTGCCCAGAGCCTCATCCAGCCTGCTTTTAAACACCTCCAGGGATGGGGCCTCAACCACCTCCCTGCACAACCCATTCCAGGGTTTCACCACTCTCATGGTGAAGTACCTCCTCCTCACATCTAGCCTGAATCTCCCCACCTCCAGCTTCATTCCATTCCCCCTAGTCCTATCACTCCCTGAGATCCTGAGAAGTCCTTCCCCAGCCTTCCTGTAGGTCCCCTTCAGATACTGGAACGCCACAATTAGGTCATCTTGGAGCCTTCTCTTCTGCAGACTGAACAGCCCCAACTCCTTCAGTCTGTCCCCATAGGAGAGGTGCTCCAGCCCTCTGATCATCCTTGTGGCCCTTCTCTGGACACCTTCCAGCACCTCCACATCCCTCTTGTAATAGGGGCTCCAGAACTGGATGCAGTACTCCAGGTGGGGTCTCACCAGAGCTGAGTAGAGGGGAGGATCACCTCCCTTAACCTGCTAGCCACACTTCTCCTGATGCAGCCCAGGATCTGATTGGCTTTGCGGGCTGCAAGTGCACACTGACAGCTCATGTTGAGCTTTTTGTCCACCAGCACCCCCAAGTCTCTCTCCTCAGGGCTGCTTTCCAGCCAGTTACTGCTAAGCCTGCATTCTTGCATATCATGATTAACAGGATTTAAGAGAAACCATGCACATGATGACTCTGAATCTGTGGAGGCTCACAGTCAAGGAAATGAGATATGGAAAGTACTTCGAGAAACTTTAACAATAAGATTCATTCTTAGTATGTTTTCCTAAAAAAAAAGTAAAAAAGTAAGCAGAGTACCATATGTGTAATTGTAGAAAGCTTACAAAAGTTGTTATAAAAATGCACAGCACAATTACAAAGCTACCAGTTATTTATGGTAGATCAAAATATACAACAATAATGAAAGCTCCTAAATGACAGTATTTCAGTTCTTGTCTCATCCATGAGAGCTATAAAGGGCTTTGTAAATTGACCTGAAAATTGGCTGGTCTCATCTGACTAAACAGAAGAGAAAAACTTTTACATTATATGGCCCTTTTGCATGAATGCTCTATATCTTATTCAGTCCCAGCTGGAGGAGATATTCCATCAAGTGATACTATAATCTTGCAGTCCAAAACTCACTCTACTTCATATTATTTGACTGTTTGGTGACATGAATGCAACACAAAGATCCCTCTGTTGAAGTACATGATTCTACTGATGGCTTTTTCTGCTAACCCTAAATGTCCTGTTTGAGAAAGTTTTGGGAGTCTTCTGATCCTAGGTTTGAAGATATCTGGCTTGGCATATTGACACAAAGCTCTACCACTTTACAGAATCACAGAATCACACAACTGCCAGAGTTGGAAGGAACCTCAAGGATCATCTTGTTCCAACTCCCTGCTGTAGGCAGGGACACTTTCCACTAGATCAGGTTGCCCAGCCTGGGGCTTCCACCACCTGCCTGGGCAACCTGTTCCAGTGTCTCGTCACCCTTATGGTGAAGAACTTTAGCACGTGAAGGCTTACTAGCTCATGTCTGTTTATCACCCTGCAGTGTCCTGCCTTCTGCTCATATTCTGTTTAGCATATCATTCTGAGTCTGGAAAAAAAGTGTGCTTAAATAACATCCAGACCTTACTAAGAACAAAACATTTCTTCTTGGTTCCTCTGCTCTGCCACCTTAAATCAAGCTTTATCAAAGATTTATGAAAATGTTCCTGGTTTGGTTTTGCTGTTGTTGGGTTTTTGTTTGTTTGTTTGTGTTATTTTTGTTTCTTTTTGGTGGGTTTTTTTGTTGTTTGGGGGGGGGTTGTCTTTTTTTGTTTATGGGTTGTTTTCATTTGAGGAGTTGGTTTCTGAATATTGTTGTTGGTTGGTTGGTTGACTTGGTTTGTTATTTTTTACACAAGCATTTAAAGTTTGTTCTAGCTTTAGTGTCCGTATATGGCTAATTCACTCTGGCTTCTTCGGCTCTAGTGCCGAGCATAAAGTGTTTAATATGTGGCCTCTTTAAGAGAATTAAATCTACAACAAATGAGGAGCTCCTTTTGGAAAGGGATGTAGTAGCAACTAAAACTGTATGTCACAGCTAGACAAGGTATATTTTCTAAAATAAACTAGACTTTAAGTGTAGCTGTAGATAGAGAAGCAAAGTTATTGAGTTGGAATGTCATCTCAACAAAGTCTTTTGTCAGTCAGAGCACAGAAGCAACCACTTTTCTTCTTTAAAGCATTTGTCAACGTCTCTGCTTCTAATAGACTCTATCTCATCAAGCAGGGTCCTGTAGTCTTTCATTCCTTGCCCTTTCCTTCATTTCTTTTAAGCCTGTGGAAAAGTGAGAGAAATCATTGTTAAATGTTAATGCCTGGTGAATGATATTCACCCTGCCTTTCCAGTGAACGCCTTCCCTCAGGAACAAAGCTTTTTCCAGCACTGAAGGGTTATTATAGTGTAGTGCAAACAATGGAAATACCCCTGACTTCTTGTCTCTCCAGGGTTTAATGCATCATTCTTCTGGGAAACACCATACTTACAACTGAAGGAACTGAAGTCTGAGCAGTGAACTTGAAAATACTGCAAAAAATCATACATTCTCTAAAGACCTATCTGGACTTCAAATCAGACTAATATTTCAAGATCTCTAGATATTTTCCATTTCAAGTAAAGGGTAGAGAAGAGGGTGTGAAGAATAATTAGCCCTTGGCCTGTTTTCTTTTTCACTTTCCTGTTCAGTGACCCGAAACAGCCCCAGTATTGATCCCAAATAAAATAATGCTATGGTTGAAATGGGACTCAAAAAAAGTAAAATAAAGCAATATAATTACTAACAGCCTGTGTGGGCTTACACAAAACAAATCTTGTCGACCTAACTTAATATTTTTTATGAGATTATGGATTTTGCTGGTAAAGGTATTTCTATTGATGTAGTACTCGTACATTTCTGTAAGGCATTATATGAAGAAATTGGACATTTCAAAGCCAAACCGGAATAATTTGAATGGTTTTAACACTGACAAGATGAAAAACCTCAAAGCAAGACAGCAAATCAGCAGAACAAATAATGTGTCTTTAATTATCAAGTCATCAAGAGCAAGGATTATATTCCAACAACAAATTCCCTTATCTGAGAAGCGGTGACAAGAGTTTTAGAAGTTGAAAATTTAGGCTGGACCATCTGACAGGCAGGTGTCTTTTGTATTTAGCTTCATGTACCAATATTTCCACCTGTGTGATTTATGAGGAGCATAAAATAAACTGAGAAGAGTTCAGATTTTTTCTCAATGAACTTCGAGTAGGATTGGCCACTGATCCTCCAGCAGAATAGAATAGAATAGAATAGAATAGAATAGAATAGAATAGAATAGAATAGAATAGAATAGAATAGAATAAACCAGGTTGGAAGAGACCTCCAAGATCATTGCGTCCAACCTATCACCCAACACCACATAATCAACTAACCCATGCAACCAAGCACCCTGTCAAGTCTCCTCCTGAACACCTCCAGTGACGGCAACTCCACCACCTCCCCGGGCAGCCCATTCCAATGGGCAATCACTCTCTCTGTGTAAAACTTCCTCCTGACCTCCAGCCTGAACTTCCCCTGGTGCAGCCTGAGACTGTGTCCTCTTGTTCTGGTGCTGGCTTCCTGGGAGAAGAGACCAACCTCTGCCTGTTTACAACCCCCCTTCAGGTAGTTGTAGAGAGCAATAAGGTCACCCCTGAGTCTCCTCCTCTCCAGGCTAAGCATCCCCAGCTCCCTCAGTCTCTCCTCATAGGGCTTGTGTTCCAAGCCCCTCACTAACTTCGTTGCCCTTCTCTGGACTCGTTCCAGCAAGTCAACATCCTTCCTAAACTGAGGGGCCCAGAATCTCCAGGCTAATCCTATTTAACATGTCACATCTCTTTATCTTTTAAACACCTCCAGGGATGAAAATTCATATCCCTGAGGACCCTGTTCCAGTGTTTGATAACCCTTTCCTACAAAGATTTACCCTGACATAGTATCTATTCCCCCTACTGCTCCTGAGCATGAGGTTAATGCCAATGCATGAGGTTAATGCCATAGCTTCTTCTGTGCCATCAGAAAAAAAAAAAAAAAAGAGTCCTAAAAAAAGTACTTGTTCAAGAATAATTAATTTCTGAGCTTTAATTGTTAATTTCAAATCACAGATGGATCTGTTGTGCTTCCATGGTTAGAGCTGAACTGAACTTGCAGATACAGGGAAGATCCCACAATTTCCATGCTCATCCTTTGATGATGTAGGGAGGAAGCAGCTCATGTCCAGTGCTGGCAATTCACTGAGTATTCAGCACGTATTTCATACAGTTCTACATCCTATTTCACACTACTACTTCATGTAACATCCTTCCTATGTAACTGTTCATAACTTTTCTTGAGCTACACAAGCTAGTAGTAAAGAAAGAAATACACAAAATGTTTTGGATTGAATATTTGCAGTGTAGTGCAAATGTGAGGAGGAGGTTCTTCACCATGAGAGTGGTGAAACCCTGGAATGGGTTGTCCAGGAAGGTGGTCGAGGCCCCATCCCTGGAGGTGTTAAAGAGCAGGCTGGATGAGGCTCTGGCCAGCCTGATGTAGTGTGGGGTGTCCCTGCCCATGGCAGGGGGGTTGGAACTAGATGATCCTTGTGGTCCCTTCCAACCCTGAATGATACTATGATACTATGATACTATGACTTATTTGTCCAGGACCATATTCAGATAAAATTTAATGTATTTGCCTAGCTTTTTGACAACACCATAGTGAGCAGGTTCATGATAGCAGTTCAAGAATATTCTCCCCCACTCTGATTATAAAACTTAATGATTTGATAGTGCATAGCTATAGGTAGCTGCTCTCCCATTATGGTGGAAGAAATGGAGTCTTTAACACAGCAGGAAAGATGAGATTTAGTGGTGCTGGTAAGCAAATTCAAACACATGTTTAAATCTTCACAGCGCTGAGGCCTAAGGTGGTGGTTTGGGTTTATTTTGGAGATGAACAGGCAGTCAGTCATCTTGCTGGAGAGATGCATCATGCCATCTCTTGGCAAAGAGCAGTGCTGCACACAGAAGGTGTACAAACCAATGCTGCGTGTCGCCACCACCAAGCACATTAGAGAAGATCGTAGGGAGTCCTCAAAAACAAGCAGGCATATAAAAGAGCAATTGGCACAAAACCTGGGTTTGATTTTCTCTTTATTTGCTCACATCTGCTAACTGAACACATTGCAATTTGATTACATAGCCAAATTATCACTCCTTCACACAGCCACTGTTGAGAGATGAGTTTCTTCCAAGTGTGAGCCCTTCCTGCAGATATACTGGGTTAGGATGAATGGGCATAAGCAGTGCCTGCTGCTGCCCTGATGATTTTCCTCTGTAAGACAATGCTATGAAAGCACAAGGGTTGGTTTATTTCCATTTGTAATAAATGTATTTAATGAAAGCTTTTTATTAAGATTGTTCATGATGTGCAGACTGACTTTCTTTCTCTTTCTTTCTTTCTTTCTTCTCTTCCTTCCTTCCTTCCTGTCCTTCTTCTTTCTTCCTTTCTTCCTTTCTTCTTTCTTTCTTTTCTTTCTTTCTTTCTTTCTTTCTTTCTTTTTTCTTTCTTTCTTTCTTTCTCTTTCTTATCTTCTTTCTTTCTTTCTTTCTTCTTTCTTTCTTTCTTTCTTTTCTTTCTTCTCTTCTTTCTTTCTTTCTTTCTTTCTTTCTTTCTTTTCTTTCTTTCTTTCTTCTTTCTTTCTTTCTTTCTTTCCTTCTTTCTTTCTTTCTTTCTTTTCTTCTTTCTTCTTTCTTTCTTCTTTCTTTCTTCTTTCTTTCTTTCTTTTTCTTTCTTTCTTCTTTTCTTTCTTT